>NC_056729.1:1214863065-1215163065 GCF_019279795.1 Protopterus annectens
AAACTGTGTGGGGTCCAGAGTTTGGAGCTCTCCAGTGTCTTTGTTTATGAGTTCCATGATGATAAATTCCTTGGCCTTGCAGACCAGGCTCATCAGGCTAATGGAGCGGTAGTTCCCAGGGTCTGTCATGACTCCCCGTTTGTGCAGTGGGATAACCGTTGCGATGCACCATTCAATGGGCACAAAGTCAGAGGTGAGGCTGACTGAACATGGTACTTAGGTGTGCTGCCAGTTCATTCTGTAGTTTGTCTAGAAGGCAGCCGGGATGTTGTCAAGTCCCATGGATGCTGCGTTCTTGGCTTTGGAGAGTGAGGTTTTTACTTGTGCAGCCATATAGAGATGGGCCCTTTATGGGGTGCGAGGGGAGTAAACATAGCACTGAACCTATTTGCCAGGATGTTGGCAATATCAGTTGGTTCTGTATATTTAGTGCCATTGTGCTGTAACTCAGAGCAGATCTGAGTGTTGCCATTGAGATTCTTGATATAGCTGTAGAATGCTTTGTGGTTGTCTTTAGAATCAGTGGCGATTTTGTTTTCATAACTAGCTTTGGAGGATTTTATGAGGGATCTCAGCTTCTTACTGAGCTGACCAGGGAGTTCCTCCAATCATAGGATTTTACTCTTTTTTGCAACAGTTTCTTTCTTCTGTTGTAGAGTTTGTTTAAGGCAGAAGACCACTAGATTGGCTTCCTTGTTTTGGAGGATAGCATCTTGGTTCTGTTTGGGATAGCACGGTCCATGCACTTGTGTAAGTGCTTATAAAGTGCATTTGTGTAGGATTCAGCAGTCATACCTCTATTTGTCCATCTGCATCGGTGTTGTGAAGTTTGCTTCTTCTGCCTTAAGAAGCGTGAGGTGTATATATAATGTGTGTGTGTGTGTGTGTGTGTGTGTGTGTGTGTGTATATATATATATATATATATATATATATATATATATATATATATATATATATATATATATGTGTTTGTGTGTATGTGTATAGATATATATATATATATATATATATATGTGTGTGTATATATATATATATATATACACACACACACACACACACACACACATATATATAGGTTCATAGGTAGGTACTAGGTTATCTGCCCGAAGGCGTTTATAAGAATGTGTTGGCTTTCGCCACCCCCTTAGATTAGTTCCCTGTGCCTCTGTCTAGCAGAGCCACTGAAGTGATCCCCAGTGTAAACTTTGTTTACCATCCACTCGTCAAGGTTTCTCCTGAAGAGTGTTAGTGAGGAGCTCTGCCTAATGTAGATTGGAATCTTGTTGCAAAGCATGGGAAGTCTGTGGGATAGGAATCTATCCCTCCAGCACGTCCTATTTATTGTTGTGGTGAGGTTTAGATCCCTAGAGCGTGTGGCTCGAGGGGTAAGGTTTTCTGTAGGTGGAGCAAGTCCATCAATTCTGGGTTGGAGATGGCCTTGTATGTCAGGCAGAGATCACCTCTGAGTAGACGATATGCAACCGAGTACAGCTGGAGTTTCTTCAGTCAAGTTGCGTAGGGCATCGGTTTGAGGACAGTGATCCTCTTGGTGAAGTACTTCTGTAGTCTTTCCAGCTGTTGCAGGTGTCTTCCATTGTATATCCCAAATGGAGCTTTGTACTCTCTGATGATTCTATTGAGTGATTAGTAGAGGGGCACAATGACCTCTTTTGATCTGGATGCGAACCCTTTTGTGATTAGGTGGGCCACATAGAAGGATTTTCTAACCAATTTGGCAATGTGATTCTCAGAGAGATTTCTAAATACTTGGGTCCCTAGATCCCTTATTACTTTTTCCGTATTTAGGGGACTGCCACCTATGTACTAGTTTGTGGGTACTTTGTTTTTTCCACAGGGGATTTCTATGCACTTTTTGGCATTTAGCTTGAGGCCATGAATTTTACGCCAGGTATCCGTCTCAATGAGACCCTTTTGGAGGATGTCTGTGTCAGCCGGAGAGTCAGTTATAGCCCCTAGCCTGCAGTCTGTGAACTTGGTCAGCCATAGTCCTCCTGTGCTTGCCTGTATATCTGAGAAGTATATGCCGAACCGGAGGGGTCCTAGGACTGATCCCTGGGGAATGCCACTTGTAACCGGTTTATAGTCTGTCCTAGCTCCCGCAACTCTCACCCTGTGGGTTCGGTCTGTGAGCCAGTTGACAACCCATCTTGTGATGTAGGGTTTTATGTTCAGGCTTTTGAGCTTATCTATAATACCAGAATGGGGAATGATGTCAAAGGCCTTTGCGAGGTCTAGGTAGGCTGTGAGTACCACCTTTCCCTTGTCTATAGCCTTGGTAACTGTCTCAAATAAGTCCACCAGGTTTAGGAGGCATGATCTGCCCTTAACAAAGTCGAACTGGGTAGGGTCCAGTGTTTGAGGTTCCCAATATCTCTGTTAATGAGTTCCATGATGCGCTCCATAGTCTTGCAGACCAAGCTAGTCAGGCTTATAAGGCGATAGTTCCCGGGGTCTGTTGTGGCTCCACCTTTGTGGAGCGGAATAACCGTCGCTGTGCGCCACTTTGAGTACGTAGCTTGTGGAGAGGCTGGGTTTAAGCATTTTGTTTAGGTGAGGGGTTAGCTCATCTTTGAGCTCATGTACGATGCAGCTTGAGACACTGTGCGGTCCCACTGATGTGTTTTTGGCTTTGGAGAGGACTGTTTTAACCTGTCTGTGATTTCAGGGGGCTATACATTTTTCTGGTATGGGTATGGGCCCTTTTGGGGGTAAGAGGGGGGTGAAGTTTGCACTGAACCTGTCTGCCAGGATGTTGGCGATATCAGTCAGTTCAGTGTATTTTGTGCCATTCTGCACTAACTCCGAGCAGATCTGAGCATTGCCACTTAGATTCTTGACATAACCTAAAGAATGCCTTGTGGTTATCTTTGGAGTCCTTGGCAATTTTTCTTTCGAAGCTCGCCTTGGATGATTTTATCAGGGATCGTAGTTTCTTGCTGATACTGATCAGGGATGTCTTCCCTTCTTGGGATTTTGCTCTCTTCTGTACTAGTTTCCTCCTTCTATTGTATAGTTTGTTTATGGCAGGGTTCCACCAGGCTGGTTTGCTTTTCTTGGAGGAGTGAGTCTTGGTTTTGCTTGGGATAGCACGATCCATGCATTCTTGTAGGTGCCCATCGAATGCATTAGTAAAGGATTTTGCATCCTGGACAGCGTTATCCTTTAGCATGGGGGCTTTGAAACTTTCCACCTCGGTCTTAAGTAACGTGAAGTTTGCTTTTGAAAAGTTTTTCCACGGTGGTTTCCTTGTCCGGGGGTGGGGACAGAATGCGGATATCCAAAGTGATTTGATTATGGTTAGATCTAACCAGCTAGGGGTTGACCTCCAGTGTGGAGCACCGCTCGCCCATGTTGGTGATGACCAGATCCAGTATGTTGTCACCTCTGGTAGGAGTGTTGACCAGTTGATCCAGGGTGTTTGAGTTTATGAGCTCTAGGAAATATTGGGCAAGGGAGTTTGTACTTGAGTAGTTCTTCCAGTTATTGTTTGGGTAATTGAAATCACCCAGTATTAGGGTGTTTGGTAGGACCTTTATGTTTCCCAGTGTTTCCAGAAACATGGAATGGGGGTCCTGGGACATGGTGGGTGATCTGCAGTAAGCTACAATTTGAATTGCAGTTTTGCCTGTTGTTAGTTGCACGTGGATGATCTCTGAAGCATTGTGCTGTGCCACTAACCTGGAGGTGTGGGTATCTTTGATGAATATGGATACATCCCTGCCTTTTGTATTTCGGTCCGGGCTCTCCGGACGAAATTCATGGTATGAGTTGTAGCCTTGTAGTGTTGGGGGTGCTGTCTGGAGTCTTAAACCACTTTTCTGTTACTGTACATATATCGATTTTCTCCATTCTGAGGAGTGCTTCGAGTGTGTGCATTTTGAGGTTTCGACTTCTGGCATTGAGTAGCATTACTTGTGCTTTTTACGGCGGCGGGTTTGTCTTTTCAGCCTTGCCCAAAATAGGCACTGTGTGGGTGGCAAGAGCCTTGGCCAGTATTCGAAAGCCTAAGGGTGACAGGTGCAAGCTGTCTCTAGCGAAGCAGCGTGGCTTGTCGAGGATGTCATCCCAGGCGGACAGACACTGGATCCCCTCTGAATGACTCCAGAAACTTAGCCAATTGTTGAAATTTATCATTTTTTTTAATACCGTGGTATCATTCTGGGTGAGGGCAAGATGCTACTCAAGGTCAGGGTCATACTGGCCTGGGCTCAGTGATCAGAGAACTCTTCCATGTCTCTTTTCATGTAGTCTAGGGAGGGTATGGCTCAGTTCATTCACACCAACATGGACAATGACAGAGTCGTATTTGTACTTGTTCTGGAGTGACCTGAGTGCTTATGTTATGTGGCAGATCCTGGCACCCGACACTAAGCTAACAGTAACCACCTTCTTATTCAGCCTAGTGAGTGGGACATCAGTGTGCCTGACTATAGAGTCACCTATTACTAGTATTTTGCGATGTTATTTTGCCTTAAGGGCTGTGATTGCGTGGCACACTGGTTTTTGAAGTATGTGTTTCATGGTTTGTGTTGAGGGTGGAGATTGCTTGGATGTCTGCTTTGGAGGTCTCTGTTGCTTTTACAGATTTTTATTTAGAGCCTAAGAGTATGTTTTCGTTTATTTATGTGCGTTTTTTGCCGGTGCTGGTTTAATGGGTCTGTGTGTGACTGGTGGTGTGATGCAAGTATTTCCCTTCTGCTTTTGACTGTCTGGTCCAGTCTTGGGTTGAGAGAGCTTAGCCTCCAGTTTGGCTGTATAATTGCATCTCTCGCATGTATTAGTGTTTGGTGGTAGGAGGAGAGGGTTGTCTGTGTGCATGATGTACATGAGGCAGTATTAACATTGCCTCAAATGCTCAGATTCACCATTTGGATTGGAGAGTACACCTGAAACTGCCCTTTGGACATGCCTGGATATGTACAGTGAACTGTTTTAGTGAATGGCTGGTAAGGTCGAATAGAGAGCCTTGTCATTCTGTACAGTATAGGGGGGTCTAGTGGTAGGGTTTATAAGTGATTGCTATGAGTTTTGAACAAATGCCGGGCTGAGAAATGAATGGCTTGAGTGCTTAAGTTGAAAGTTTGTCTAGTTCCAAGGGAAAAATTGAAGAGGAGACTTTGTTGAGCCAGGAATAGTTACACCCTAGCTAATAAGCGCTGACTGGTGCGCAAACCCAGGCAAATGCGGTTTTTATAGCAGGGAAATGAAAGAGATTGAAATTAGCCCAAAATGGCCAATAAGTTACTAATTTTTGGGCTGAATCCACTCCTCCAGGGACAGATAGGCTGCTCAAAGCTCCCCTCTCTCACAGGTGAACAGAGAAACTTCCTTCTAGCCAAGTAAGGTATGGGCAAATGCAGAGATTTGTAACACAGCCCTGTATGCAGCACTAACCTGAAAACTGGACTATACTACCTTAGAAAGGCAGGAAACAAGTATATATATATATATATATATATATATATATATATATATATATATATATATATATATTTTTTTTTTTTTTTCAGAAAATAAAGCAGATACAATAAAAAAATACATTAAATGCAGAGAAAAGGATACTTATTGTTATATATCTCAGATCAGAGTTGTAGTCAATGCCCCTAGAAATAAAGCAGGGAAGCAGATGAATAAAGTGCAAATCTTCTCTCTGTATTAAGTAGAGTGAACACTAGACTCAGAATATGATCTTACTGTACTCGGTTAAGTGAGCAAATGAGATGGACTCAGGAGGAGTGTTATAATACAGACTTAAAGGAGGGGCAGGAAATTCCAGAGCACCAATATTAACACCAAGACAAAAACAAGGAGGGTGAGTGGAGAACTAACTAACTGCAGAGTGAGACACAGCACACTATATTCAGTGAAACACGCAATTAGGTAACAGAAAAAATGAAATACCATACTTTTAAAACTGCAAGTTTGTACTTAACTTCACCTTCTAATGCAGGTGATTGTAGCCAACCAAGTCTCTCAGAAGTTGAGCATAAAATGTGTGCGTGTGTGTGTGCAGGAACGGCCTTAGGTCAACTGGTGCCCTAGGCAAAAGGGCTCCACGGTGCCCCCCACCACACCATCTGGTGCCCCCATCCTAGTCTACTTACACCAAATAAATACTGGAAAAGTGCCCCTACTAGAGCAGCGCCCTAGGCGGCTGCCTAGTTGGCCTATGCCTAAGGCCGGCCATGTGTGTGTGTGTGTGTGTGTGTGTGTGTGTGTGTGTGTGTGTGTGTGTATCTGTATATAGGTCATAGGTTGGTACTAGGCTATCGGCCCTAGGGCCTATACAGGCGTAGCCATAACAATTCCCTGGCTATTTCTTCCCACAATATTTACTTCCCTGAACCCCTATCTAGCAGGGTGACTGACGTGATCCTCTGGGTGAATTTCTTTTCTCCCATCCAGTCAACAAGGTTCCTGTTGAAGAGGGCCAAAGAGGCGCTCTGCTTGACATCTATGGGCAGTCTATTCCAGAGTCTGGGGAGTCTCTGGGTCAGGAACCTATCCCTCCAGCATGAAATGTTCATTGTGATGACAATGTTTAGATCCTTGGAACATTTGGCTCTGGGGATTGGGATTTCTTTAAGTGTAGCATGTCCAGCAGCTCTGGGTTTGACATGGCCTTGTATGTTAAGCAGAGATTGCCTCTGAGTAGACAATATGCGACAGAGTATAGCTGGAGTTATTTTAGACGGTCAGCATAGGGCATCTGCTTTAGGCCTGA
The DNA here is from genome assembly GCF_019279795.1 of Protopterus annectens. Classification (NCBI taxonomy): domain Eukaryota; kingdom Metazoa; phylum Chordata; order Ceratodontiformes; family Protopteridae; genus Protopterus; species Protopterus annectens. The sequence continues at coordinate 1,214,869,812 of NC_056729.1, forward strand.
GATTCTTTTAGTGAGGTATTTCTGCATGTGTACAGTTGTTGCAGATGTCTTGAGAGGTACATACCAAACGGGGCGTTTTATTCTGTAATGAGTCTAATGAGGGATGAGTACAATGGGACAGTGACCTCCTTTTCTCTGGATGAAAAGCCCGTAGTGATGAGGTGTGCCGCATAGAAGGATTTCCTGACTAATGTGGCGATGTGGTTATCGAAGGTGAAACTACTGTCCACCTCTGTCACTAATCTGTTTTCACACTTTCGGTGTTTAGTGTACTGCCACCTATATGGTAATTCACAGGTATTCTTTTCCCAAAAGGTGCAAGTATTCATACGTATATATGTGTGTGTGTGTATTTATATACACACACACACACACACACACATATATATATATATATGTATATACACACACACACACACATATATATATATATATATATGTATATGACAGACCTGCACAGTGGATATAAAAAAGTTACACACCGCTGTTAAAATGCCAGGTTTTTGTGATATAAAAAATGAGACTGCAATAAATGATTTTATAACTTTCCCCACCTTTAATGTGACCTATAACCTGTACAATTCAATTGAAAAACAAATCTGTTGGTGGAAAAATATAAAAAAATAAAAAACGGGCAATAAGCTGGCTGCATAAAGGTGCTGTTGTTGAAGCACCTTTTGATTTAATTACAGCATTCAGTTTTTTTGGGTACACACCTGCCATCAATTAAAGAGGTTCTGACTAACCCCAAATAACGTTCAGCTGACCTAATAGGATTTTCCTGATATTTTCTCAGATGGCTGCTAAAGAAAAGCATGGTTCACTACAAAGCATCAAAGGGATGTCATTATTGTAAATTATCAGTCAGGAGAAGGGTACAAAAAATGTTCACAGCATTGGATATACCATGGAACACAGTGAAGACAGTCATCAAAAAGTGGAGAAAATATGGGACAACAGTGACGTTGCAAAGAACTGGACGTTACTCCAAAATTGATGAAATACAAGATGAAAACTGGTCAGGAAGGCTGCCAAGAGACCAACAGCAACAGTGAAGGAGCTGCAGGAATTTCTGGCAATTACTGGTTGTATTCAATTTGTGACAACAGTCTCCAGTATTCTTCATATGTCTGGACTATGTAGTAGGGTTGTAAGATGGAAGCCTTTTTCTTACACAGAAAAACATCCAAGCCCGGCTAAAATTTGCAAAACAATACATCAAGTCTCCCAAAAGCATGTGGGAAAATGTGTTATGGTCTGATGAGAACAAGGTTGAACTTTTTGGCCACAATTCCAACAGGTACGTTTGGTGCAAAAATAGCACTTCCCATCACCAAAAGAACACCATCTCCACGGTGAAGCATGGTGATGTGGCAGCATCATGCTTTGTGGTTGCTTTTCTTCATCTGGAACTGGGTCTTTCGTCAAGGTGAAGGGAGTTATGAACAGTTCCAAATACCAGTCACTTTTTGCCCAAAACTTTCAGGCGACAATGACCCCAAGCATACAATCAAATCAGCAAAAGAATGGCTGCACCAGAAGAAATTTAAAGTTTTGGAATTGTCCAGCCATAGCCCAGACCTAAATCCAGTAGAAAATCTGTGGGGTGACCTAAAGACGGCTGTGCACAAGAAATGCCCTCACAATCTGACAGATTTGGAGCGCTTTTGCAAGGAAGAGTAGGCAAATATTGACAAGTCAAGATGTGCCATGCTGATAGACTCCTACTCAAGATGACTGAATGCTGTAATTAAATCAAAAGGTGCTTCTACAAAGTATTATTTTAAGGGTGTGCAAACTTGTGCAACTTGCTTATTGTACATTTTTTTTAATTTGTTATATTTTTTCCCCTAACAGATTTGTTTGTGTTTCAATTGAATTGTACAGGTTATAGGTCACATTAAAGATGGGAAAAGTTTTGAAATGATTTATTGTGGTCTGATTTTTTATATCACAAAAATCTGACATTTTAACAGTGGTGTGTACACTTTTTATATTCACTGCATCTACCCTTATCTGGACAATCTGCTTCTCCAGGCTCATCAAAAGACAAACTTCTTGTGGATCTAAAATTGAACATAGAAATTTTTCTGAGCTTGGGTTTTACAATAAATCACAAAATCTCTATTTTTCATCCATCATGGGATCTGTTTTTTGTGTTGGAGTAAGATAAAATGTAGATGATAGGAGCATAATTTCAAAAAAATAAAGCAGTAAAGACTTGTACACATATTATATTAATGGGAGGTGTACTTTAATACTGAAATTCACAAGAGTCTCTTACTAATCAGTACTGTGTGTTTATGCTCTAGAACCACCTTACCACTCAGTCTGCTTAGAAATTTAACCCCGTCTCCTTCCCAAAAGCCCCAATGATGCTGAATATCTTACTTGTACACTGGCAAAAGCATGCAGTCATCAGTAAATGAAACGTGCGTGGGTTACCGTCTGCCATCCCACTCCTAAATACATGTGCACCTTCTGAGCTAATACCTGTAGTTTCATAGGTAATAGATTTGCTAAAACGGGCATCCCTATTAACTATTCTATCAGCCTAGACTGTCCTGTATTAACTGCAGTCCTTATAACTGACCTATTATGCAGTTCCCTTTCTTCTCTCGCAAAAGCACTGCTAACTAGTAGGTGAAGCAAGAAGTAGCATTCAACTCGTATCAGGCCTTTTGCATATCAAATAGATATTGCCCCACTCAGTAGTTTTCCTTATTCTACAAATTTTACCCACACTCTCCAGCTGTCTGTGGATCTTTCTCATATCATCTGTCTTTTGCGTCTCTGTCCACGGGTCTATATTGGATGATCGAACTTTCATAAGTTCGATTGTCATATGGTCGACACCATATGATCGAATTTTTGAAAGTTCGAGCATTTTAACATAGAGCTCTATACAGTGTGGAATGGGAACATTTCCCTTTTCTGCACTGTAGTGCAGTCTCGGAGTTGGTATATTTAAAGAGCTGAGGGTGTGTGGGGTGCATGGGGACTTGCCCCCCCCCCCCGATTAAAATTTTCAGGTAGGTTATTTGTGTAGTTTATTTTTCTTTATTAGATTTTCGAACTAAAGTTCGATCATATAGTGTCGACCATATGACTCTCGAACTTTTGAAAGTTTGATTATCTAATATAGACCCTCTGTCCACATTAGGCTGCCAGCTCCCAAGCAAATTTATTTTGAAGAAAAAATATTTTTGTTTGGATTTTCAAAAATAAAGGTGCTAACAATATTTAGTAAAAATAAATCCAAAAGCGGGAGTAGTTAGCAGTTTTGTTTTTAATCGCCATTATTAAATTATAACTTTAGACATAGGTACCCATACAGAAACCAGACCGTTTTCATATATGTCATCTTTTGCATCATATATGTCATGTTTTGCAATAACATCTGTCATTCATTCCAACATTACATGAATTGCTCATTCCAGCCTTGTCATAAACCTTGTTCCTTATCTTGTCATCGTTGTACATGCACTGTTTCCACAAATTCTATTTATTTCAATGCAGTTTGCTTCTTTTTCCCCCCAAAGATCCCACTTCCTTTTTTTTCCTCTCTTTAACATCATATACTTTATTAACTGTTGGTTTAGATTTTCCTTTTCATTTTCTAATTGTTTTTTTTTTTTTTTTTTTTGGCATTTAGTAGCACAGTGTCTATGCATTTCTGTTCCTCTGTCCCAGCTCAGAAGAATAGTTTTTTAGTTACAGCCATTTGCTTCCCCAGTATTTCTGGCAGAGTACTCTGTAGGGAAGTTTTAAAGCAATCTTTTATACGTTAAACAATGATTGTATGTAATAGTAAGTTGTAGAATGAAAAATATATTTCAGTAGTTAAAATGTGACCCTATGTGTATAATATTTAAAAATACTTTTATAAGTAGTAGAACCAGACAAGTATTTCACATATCATCCTTACATGGAGAGGTAGGCCAAAAGTTTGTGGGGCCAAGGGGTCCCCTGAACCTTTTGGACTAACAATTATGGTCACTTCTGCCATCAGTAGAGGAGAAGGCACCTTCCTTCCTTAAGAATGCCATTAAATAGCACTGCCAGAATTTCTGTTATCTCCACCTTACACATTTTTTAAGAATTTACTGGAAACCCTAAGGACAACAGGTCTTGCATCCTTTCATTTACTGAACTGCATTTACGACATCTGATCTCCTGACTCTTACACAAAGTTGCTCCAGTGGAGTCCTTGTAAATATATATTTCAACGTGGCCAACTGTACAGGTTTTGATAATCGCTCACAATAGCCTCCAAAATCTCTTGTGTTCTACCCACTCTGTGCCTATATGTGTCCCCAGCCAACTGCATCATAAATTCCTCCTTTTAATCCTTGAGTTTGCATGCTTTCAGTATTACCTCAACATTCCCCTGAGCTAGGTTCTCAAAAAATATCTTGCTTAGCTTGCTAAACCTTTTACCGGCTTCTTTTGTCTGCTTCTTTATCTCCTGAATCCTTTGCATAACAGTCCCCTCTTTCACACCCCCATTGTACTTTGCATCATTTTCAACCAATTTTCCATCTCCTCAACTTTAGCGCGTTTCGTCTTATTATGCAGCACTGTCTGCACCATAATCCTACCGTAACATCTCATCTCAGTGCTGCCCCACTCTCTTTATTTATTTGCTTTTGTTTGGTAGGAAAGTCTTCCTGGGCAATGAAAGACCCATTTCACTTTAGGCCCATGGAGAAAAAAATACATTTTCATATACAGACTAAAGGAAAGCCATCTATCTCTGCTATATAAGCAATAGACATTGTGTACAGTATGTTGATTGTGTAGGAACGTATTTATACAAAAGAAGTAAAAGTACTGAAAACTATCTAAAAAAGCAAATGAGATAAAAAGCATCATCAGTTTCAGCTAATAAATAAACAATATATTTAAGCTGCAGTGTTTTTAGAACAGTGTTTGTCTGATTTTTTTTCTCTTCCTGCCTTTACGTTTAAGAGAAATAGAGTTTGTACAGAAAAAAACTGTTATTCAGGAGAAAGTAACTTGATGCAGTAGGGTGTCATTATAGATTATGGGAAGAGAAAGCTAGGATGAGTGAGATGAAAAAATGAGGGACTGTGGCTGTTTATGTAGATAGAAATAAAACAGTAAAAAACAGTGTGGCTCGAGGGGGTATGGTTTTCTTTAGGTGGAGCATGTCCCTCAATTCTGGGTTGGACATGGCCTTGTATGTCAGGCAGAGATCACCTCTGAGTGAGCGGTATGCAACCGAGTACAGCTGGAGTTTCTTCATTCGAGCTGCATAGGGCATCTGCTTGAGGCCAGTGATCCTCTTAGTGAGGTACTTCTGTGGTCTTTCCAGATGTTGCAGGTGTCTTATAATGTACATCCCAAATGGGGCATTGTACTCTATAATGGGTCTGAAGAGTGATGGATAGAGGGGCCCAATGACCTCTTTCGATCTGGATGCAAACCCTTTTGTGATTAGGTGGGCCACATAGAAGGATTTTCTAACCACTTTGGCAATGTGATTATCAAAAGAGAGGTTACTATCTACTTGGGTCCCCAGATCCCTTATTACGTCTTCCATATTTAGGGGGCTACCACCTATGTGGTAGTTTGGGGGTACTTTGTTTTTTCCAAAGGGAATGAGTATGCACTTTTTGGCATTTAGCTTAAGGCCATGGTTTTGACACCAGGTATCTGTCTCGGTGAAACCCTTTTGGAGGATGTTTGTGTCAACCGGAGAGTCAGTTATAGCCCCTAGTTTGCAGTCGTCTGCAAACTTGGTCAGCCATAGTCCCCCTGTGCTTGCCTGTACCTCTGAGAAGTATATACTGAACAAGAGGGGTCCTAGGACTGAGCCCTGGGGAATGCCACTTGTAACCGGTTTAGAGTCAGAGCTAGCTCCCACAACACTTACCATGTGGGTTCTGTCCATGAGCCAGGTGGCAACCCATCTCGTGACATAGGGGTTTATGTTCAGGCTGGTGAGCTTGTCTATAATACCAGAGTGGGGAATGGTGTTGAAGGCCTTTGCAAGGTCTAGGTAGGCTGTGTGGACCGTCTTTCCCTCATATATAGCCTTGGTAACTGTCTCAAAGAAGTCCACCAGATTTAGGAGGCATGATCTGCCCTTAACAAAGCCAAACTGGGTAGGGTCCAATGTTTGGAGGTTTCCAGTGTCTCTGTTAATGAAATCCATGATGATGCGCTCCATAGCTTTGCAGACCAAGCTAGTCAGACTTATAGGGCAATGGTTCCTGGGGTCCGTTGTGGCTCCACCTTTGTGGAGTGGAATAACCATTGCTGTGCACCACTCTGTGGGCACGTAGCCTGTGGAGAGGCTGAGTTTAAGCAGTGTGTTTAGGTGAGGAGTTACTTCATCTTTGAGGTCGTGTAGCATGCAGCCTGGGACACCGTCCGGTCTCATTGATGCTGTATTTTTGGCTTTGGAGAGGGCTGTTTTAACCTGAGTGCCTGTGATTTCAGGGACACTACATTCTTCTGGTATAGTTATGGATCCTTTTGGGGGTGAAGTTTACACAGAACCTGTCTGCCAGCCAGGATGCTGGCTATATCGGTCGATTCAGTGTATTTTGTGCCATTCTGCACTAACTACGAGCAGATCTGAGAATTGCCACTTAAGATTCTTGACATAGCTAAAGAATGCCTTGTGGTTATCTTTGGAGTCCATGGCAATTTTCCTTTCGAAGCTAGCCTTGGATGATTTTATGAGGGAACATAGTTTCTTGCTGATACTGATCAGGGATGTCTTCCCTTCTTGGGATTTTACTCTTTTCTGTACTAGTTTCCTCCTCCTATTATATAGCTTGTTTATGGCAGGGGTCCACCAGACTGGTTTCCTTTTCTTTGAGGAGTGAGTCTTAGTTTTGTTTGGGATAGCACAATCCATGCATTCTTGTAAGTGTCTGTAGAGTGCATTAGTAAAGGATTTTTGCAGCTTGGACAGCGTTATCCTTTAGCATGGGGGCTTTGAAACTTAGCACCTCGGTCTTAAGTAATGTGAAGTTTGCTTTTGAAAAGTTTTTCATGGTGGTTTCTTTGACTGGGGGTGGTGGCGAAATGTGGATATCCAGAGTGATTAGTTTATGGTCAGATCTAACCAGGGAGGGGTTGACCTCCAGTGTGGAACACCAGTCGCCCATGTTGGTGATGACCAGGTCCAATATGTTGTCACCTCTGGTGGGGGTGTTGACCAGTTGATCCAGGGCATTTGAGTTTATAAATTCGAGGAAATGTTGGGCAAGGCAGTTTGTACTTGAGTAGTTCTCCCAGTTAATGTTTGAGTAATTGAAATCACCCAATATCAGGGTGTTTGGTAGGATCTTTATGTTTTCCAGTGTTTCCAGGAATGCAGTGGGGGTCCTGAGACATGATGGGTAATCTATAGCAAGCTATAATTTGAATAGCAGTTTTGCCCATTGTTAGTTGCACGTGGATGATCTCTGAAGCATCGTGCTGTGACACTAACCTGGAGGTGTGGGTATCTTTGATGAATATGGATACTCCCCCGCCTTTTGTATATCGGTCCGGGTTTTGTGGCCGAAATGTATGGTGCGAGTTGTAGCCTGGTAGTGCTGGGGTGCTCTCTGGAGCCTTAAACCAGGTTTCTGTTGCTGCACATGTATCTATTTTTTCCATACTGAGGAGTGCCTCGAGTGCTTGCATTTTGAGGTTTAGACTTCTGGCATTGAGTAGCATTACCCTCAATTTTTTGTTACTTTTGCTATTTACGGCGGTGGGTTTGTCTTTTGAGCCTTGCCTAAAAAATGCACTATGGGGGTGGCAAGAGCCTTGGCCAGTATTCGAAAGCCTAAGAGTGACAGGTGCAAGCCGTCTCTAGCGAAGTAGAGTGGCTTGTCGAGCATGTCATCCCACACTGACAGACACTAGATCCCCTTTGAATGACACCAGAAGCTTAGCCAGTTGTTGAAATTGATAATTTTTTCTCTATACCATGGTATCATTCTTGATGAGGGCAGGATACTACTCAGGGTTGGGGTCATACCGGCCTGGGCTATGTGATCAGAGAGCTCCTCCTTGTCTCTTTTCATTTAGTCCAGGGAGGTACTGCTCAGGTCATTCACACCAACTTGGACAATGACAGAGTCATATTTGTACTTGTTTTGGAGTGACCTGAGTGCTTGTGTTATGTGGCGGATCCTGGCACCTGACAGGCAGCTAACAGTAACCTTCTCCTTTTTCAGCCTAGTGAGTGGGACGTCTGTGTGCCTGACTATAGAGTCACCTATTACTAGTGTGTTGGATATGTTATTTTGCCTTAAGGGCTGTGATTGTGTGGCACACTGGTTTTGTGACGTATGTGTTGTCATGGTTTGTGTTGGAGGGGTGAAGGTTGCTTGGTTGTTTGCTTTGGAGGTCTCTGTTGCTTCTGCAGATTTTTGTTGAGAGCCTCCAAGTACTCCTGATCTACCTCTCAGCTGCTGCACATCCCTGGCTCCGGAGTCCATACATTATCTCTCCAACCTGCTTGTACTGTCCTACAGTTGAGAATTTGCCCTGCCTGTTGCTGACCTACAGCCTTATTCCACCGCAACAACTGCTGTCCACTCCCTATACTAAGGAACAGTACCTATATACTCCTTGTGCATCAGTCCTTCAAGAAAAGAAACTATCCAACCTACTTGTACTGTCCTACAGTTGAGAATTTGCCCTGTCTGTTGCTGACCTACAGCCTTATTCCACCGCAACAACTGCTGTCCACTCCCTATACTAAGGAATCATACCTATATACTCCTTGTGCATCAGTCCTTCAAGAAAAGAAAGTATGTGTTTTTAAAACTACAGGCAGTACAACTAAAACATTTTTTTTTTATTCTTCAGGTTTTTTGTGCACTCCCTAGCCAGGGCGACCAGCAGCCAAAGCCCCTCTCTTCACCTACTTCCATACCTTCTCCTCTCATGCCCTCTGTATAATTGCTATCTTCCCTCCTCTTATTTCTAGACCTGCTACCTCCCTAAAGAAGCTATTGTTTGCTATACTGCAGTTGTCAACTATGTGGCACCCTTCTCCTAGATCCATCCTATGGACCAAATATTCCACTCTTAGACTCCCAATTTTCATAACTTGAGCTACAGCCCCACTATTTCCTTCTACCTGTACTCTACATCACTTACCTACCCCACTTACTATCAAGGCTCTTACCTCCTACCTCTTCCCACCCAAACTTACCTTACCTTTCATCTCTCCTCTGATTGTTTTCCTAGGGTTCACTCCCTCAGTGGCTCTGATCCTGATTTATCTTACAACCTGTCATCTCACCAACACTCCTTACTTATAGTTACTTTGCTCCTAGCCCTATTTTCATTTCCTGCCATAGTCCCTCATTTATCTGGTGTGTACTACCTACTGTAGTATCAATACCGGCTCCCTCCCTGCCTCCTCCTTTGCTGTAGACTCCTAGCTACTTCAGTATCCATCTGCTCTTGCCTATCCTAGTCCTCTCCCCTTTCCTTTCACAAGCTTGCCAACCTCCTAAATATACCTGCCCTATGTGACGCCATCTTTAACTCCTGATCTACCTCTCAGCTGCTGCACGTCCATGGCTCCAGAGTCCACACATTATGCAAGTTGTGCCATGCAGTCACAGTTTTTATTTCTTGCTATGTATAACTTTTTTATTAACAAATAATGTGCTAGAATGCAAATATTTTCTGCCTTAGGAAGTAACTAGCTTTAACTGTAAGTGGCCTCGGGTTTTTAAAAAATGGCTACCTGTGTTTTATGTTCTACAAGTGGAACGGTTATTCACTATCATAGACAGCTGTTAGAAGTACCGCTGATATTTTTTTTGTGTAAATATAGTGCTTTAATCTTTAAATGCCAAAACTGAGTAGCGTGAGTGCACATGGAATGGTTACGCTATCTTAGATAGCGGTTTGAGGTTCCGCTGCAATTTTGTTTGTGTAAATGCATCTGGTTTAACTTATAAAAGCCATATTTGTGTAACGTGGCTGTTTACCAGCCCTATCCTTTTCCGCTGCTATTTTCTTTGTGTAAATGCACTATATTACACTGCAAATGCCGTAACTGAGTAGCGTGGCTCATGGGGAGCTTTGCTTTTGAATACTTAAATACTTTGAATACTTGAATTGGGACTATTGTGATGCTATTGAATGTATTATTTAATTATATTTTTTCTTATCTTTGTGCCTACACAATATGAAAATGTCTGTTGTTTATTTCTCATTTGCTATTTTGCTCAAGTAGAATAGAGACTACTTTGCCTATGTAAGTGCTTACATGCTCATCCTCTAGTTCTCTTCATTAATGTGTAGTAACATTCTGTTTAACATTCTGCTTACTTTACCTCATTGTCTCTCTCCATTTATTTACCCAGCTATCCAACCTGCTTGTACTGTCCTACAGTTGAGAATTTGCCCTGTCTATTGCTGACCTACAGCCTTATTCCACCGCAACAACTGCTGTCCACTCCCTGTACTAAGGAACTGTACCTATATACACTCCTTGTGCATCAGTCCTTTAAGGTACCATTTGAGATATCTTTTAAGAAGGAAGAAAGCCCAAACGAAGATGGTCCTCAAAGCTCTAGGGATCATCGCGGAGCAATAGTTTTAGTTCCCCTAGCATGTCTACATATGAGGATTCTTTAGTGGTTGCTATCCAGTCAGTGGTCAGTGCAAGAACTGCAGATGTCTCACAAAATAATCAGAGAAACTTGCAAGAAGGATCTTCGATGGTGGCTACACTCCTCTCAAGTGACTGTAGATCAACTGTTGCCCCCCCAACCAGTGGCCATGGTGATCAGGGACGCCTCTCAGATAGGGTGCAGGGGCATTATCTGGGAAAGACAGTCCAAGGCATTTGGCAGGAAAACAAGGCCCACTTGCACATCAGTATCCTAGAGATGAGAGCGCTGCTTTTAGCACTGCAAGCACTACAGGACACTCTTCCCCTGGGACCCATTGCAATCCAGACAGACAACATGTCAGTTGTATATAAACAAACAAGGAGGAACCAGATCTTACCCCCTTTGTCGAGAGGCCCTGAGAGTATGGCAATGGGCAACTTCCTCCCAACATTTTCTGATAGCAAGGCACATACCTGGAAATCCAACATGATAGCAGACAAACTTAGCAGAGCAATTCTGATGCCTCACGAGTGATCTCTGAAACAGAAAGTAGCGGAAAGAATTTTCTGAAAATGGGGCCAGCCCTGCTGCGACCTCTTTGTGACATATATCAATGCCAAATGCAGCAGCTACTTTGCCCTCATCCCCCCTCTAGAGGAGTCACCAAGGAATGTACTTGTCCACGATTGGCCCCCGGGCCTCCTCTGCGCCTTTCCCACTAATTCCCAAAGTACTTCAGAAAGCCAGTTGTTTGAGAAGGAACTTGATACTCATCACTCCATACTGGCCTTGCCAAATCTGGTTCCCCTTCCTGTGTCCTCATCTTCAGGAGGAGCCTTGGATTTTGGATTCCGTTCCAGACCTTCTGATTCATGCATCAGGAACTCTCCACCCATCCTATCAGACCCTCAAACTGACAGCATGGCTGCTCCAATTCCAACAATAGGTTTTCAACCCTTTCATCTCGAGTTAAACACATTCTAATTTCTTCACATAAGGCTTCAACGAGGAAGATTTATAAAAGTAAATAGAAACGATTCTGCCTGTGGGCTACCAGTAACCACATAGATCCTTTTTCTGCTTGTATTAGTTTCATTCTGGACTTCCTAGCAGATCTTTTCAATGACAGAGAAGCTGCAGCTACTACAGGCTAGCAGTGATCTTGAACTTTCATTTGGGTGAATCTGGCTGCAGTATAATGTCTCATAAACTATTCAGAGCCTTTCTCAAGGGTACTGTGTTATTAAGACTGCCTATCAGAGACCCTCCAGCGCCATGGGACTTAAATTTCATTCTATCCCGCATAGTTTTTCCTCCGTTCAAACCAGCATTGCCTTGCGAATTAAAATTTTTGACTTGGAAAATGATTTTCTTGATAGCAATCACCTCTGCTAGAAGGGTGTTATTTGCAAGCATTGTCCATATAATCCCCTTATTTGCTTTTCCACAGAGTCTTTGTGAACAAACCCCTCCTTTTTAACTAAGGTGGCTTCGGAAACTAATTTAAACCAAAGTATAGAATTACCAGTTTTCTTCCCAAATTATGAAAACATTGACAGAGTACATGTTACATCAAGTGGCTGTACATAGACAGTTACGTTTTTACCTACATAAAACTACAGAACTCTGAAATCTGATTAGTTATTTGTTTCTTTTTCAGATTTAAAGAAAGGATCCCCTGTCTCTAAAGTTACACCTTCTAAATGGCTATCAGACTATATAACTTTTATTTACAAGTCTGAAAGTAACAAACTTCCTAAAAAAGTTGAGGCTCATTCTACAAGAGCCATTGCAACTTCTTCAGCCTTTCTGGCCAAGCTACCAATTGACAACATTTGTGCTGCAGCAACAAGGGCTAAACCACATACCTTCATCATTCAGTACAAAGTTGATTTGGCCTCCAGGAATAGAGCCTGTTTTGGATTCATGGTTCTGAGGAATATTCTCCCGTGAGTCACCCAGGATTCAATGTGCTAGGGACGCTGTCCCAACCTAGTAAGAATGAAGGTGAGATAGGACAACATCACATAACGAAGTTATGTACTCACCATACCGTTCCACGTGTGTTGTCCATCTTCGCCTTCATGCTTACATCCCACCCTCCTTCCATCTTCCATTCTTTTACTCCTAGAAGACCAGATCTGTACAAATTGGATTACCTTGATCTCTTCACCAGCCTCTGAATCTTTCCTTGGAGTACACATAACTTTATAGTTAGGGCAAATAAGATCTGGGGATGGTTCTAGTGCATGCTGGGATATAGGGATTTAGCCATGAGCTGGCAGAGGGCCTCGAGCTTGAAAGTAAAGGCCGAGACGGATCTGAGGACAGATTCCAATCCCAACCCAACCTAGTAAGAATGAAGGCAAAGATGGCGAACGCACATGGAACATTATAGTACATAACTTCTTTTTTGTGCATGAAACTATGTTGAAATATAAACCGTTGGTTGAAAATGCTTGAGACGGTATGTCAAAAAATGTATAGTACCTAAAGGCTTGAGTGTTTAGGTATTTTAACAATGTAGTGGAGGGCAATGAGTTTCATGCTGAAATTTTAAAAATATTTGATGCAATGCAAGAGGTTAACACTTGGATTGTGAATGATTTGCTTTTTACTGTTGATAAAGAAAAAAAAGTATTGTGTTTTTACGGCCAGTGTAGATGAAAAGTGCTCAAACATGATAAAAAAGAAAGCCAAGAAATTAGAAAGGTACAATATAGAATATTGGGGAAAGGAGAGCATTACCCCAAATCGAAAAAGGCACTTTCTTTTGAAGGGAGCTGGACTAGGAAAGAACCAAAGTTAGAGAGACATGATTCATGGAGAAAGGGGGGGTTTGAACAGAATAAGTCTAGAAATGGGTCAATGCATTTAGATGACTCTTTAGAATACCCCCCCCCCCCCCGAGGAGGTTTGAACTAATTCGGAACCATTCTCCCCCCAGTTATTACTATTGACCCAGTAGGGAGGGGGGGATTAATAGGTGACCATCAATAATTAAAGAAGGGGTTACATATGTGAAAGGCAGCTAGAATATTTATAGTTATAGTTCAGAGGAGGTCACTGATGTTTATTTTATATTGTTTTCTAAGGGGTTTACTTTTGTCCCTAAAAGGAAAGGTGACATCAGTAAAGTATTGATAGATTTAAAGCTTTTTTTGAGGAAGAATAATTTTGAAATATTGTTTGCTGGGAACAAACACCCTAAAACAGAGGGTGTTGAGTTATATAAGAAAAGCACCTACAACTCCCCCTTTACATCCACAGTTAAAGAACCTGTAAATAGTTTTGGAAAGTCAGTTTATGAAGGGGCTTACTGAAGTTGTTTGTCTAATTTGACTGTGGAAGAGAAATTTTTCGTATGATATATTCAAGGAAACAGGAACCTTAGGGTGATGAAGCTGGACAAGGGGTGGGACGGTACTTATGGATATTATTTATTCTGGTAAAATGATGGAAATTCTTAATGACACCCATTAAGTACACTATAGTATCTAATGAGATTAATTTAGCCTATCATAAGACTGACTTTGTTCATAGAGAGTTATAGCATGATAACTTGTTAAATAAAAAGTTTGACTACTTACATAATGCTGACCTTATTATTCCAACTTTGTTTGGTATTCCGAAGGTACACAAGGATTTGGAAAAACCCCAATATTTGCGGCAAATGGGTCCAAGATTCACCCCCTTGCAAAATTTTGGGATTTTAAGATAAAAAAAAATTGTGGGGTGGAAATGAAAATATTTTAAAAAAAAACCTCATGGGACACTATTAGAGTCTTGAAAGTGAGGTTTATAGAAATGAGATTTTTGTAACTATATATGTGTATACCCCATATGAAGATATGGTTTGGTTCAAAGAAGAGTTAAGGGAAAGAAAGTGTACGTCAGAGAATGATATTCAGGTTTGTGTAGACCTTATGAATTTAGTGTTAAAAATAATTTTCTCCATTTTGAAAGGGAATTTTACCAACAGAGGTCTGGAGTAGTTATGGGGGCTAGTTGTGCCCCAACTTTTGCAAACCTAATCTCATTACTAAGGTACTAAGGGTTGTGGCCCAACTTTTGCAAACCTAATCTCATTACTAAGGTACTAAGGTTTTTGCATCCAGAAAGAAAGAGGTCATTGTCTCCCTCTACTCTTCCCTCATTAGGTCAGTCATCGAGTACAATGCCCCATTTGGCATGTACCTCACTAGACACCTGCAACAACTGGAGAGGCCGCAAAAGTACCTCACAAAGAGGATCCTAGGCCTTAAACACTTGTCCTATATGGACAGACTCAAAAAACACCAACTATTCTCTGTCTCATATCGCCTACTTAGAGCCGATCTCTGCTTGACTTACAAAGCCATGCCTGACCCAGCTGTGTTAGAAATGCTACATCTGAAGAAATCCCAATCCATCCACGTAACACGATCCAGAGACCTCAACCTCATTACCACAATTAACAGAACATGCTGGAGGGACAGGTTCATAACCCAGAGACTGCCCATGCTATGGAACAGACTTTCCATACATGGGAAAATAAATATATTTGTAATTCAAATTATACTGGTTGCTGGACTTTATACAAGAGATTCCTGGATGACATTTGTATTTCTTGGGTAGATTTCAAAGAAAAGTTAATGGAATTTATTACATATATTAATGGAACTATCCACTTTCTAAGATTCACCCACTACATAAATGAAGAGGTTATGAATTATTTGGATGTGTCTGTTACTAAAGTTGTTAATGTCAAGAGGTTTAAGTCCGACTTCCAGGAAGAATACTTTCTGTAACTCGTACTTACATTATAGCGTCTAGGTTATGCAGAGTACTTTATCTTATGTTATTACAACAGCTGCTCTCTCGGAAATTGTTAACGGCAGTTTAAGGTAGTATGCTGGTAACTGTAGACCACACACACTTTTGAATAGTTACTACTAAATGTTCTACAACATCCATTCCCTCTGAAATTGACTGCGTAGTGTTAGGATAACATTTTAGATATGTGGAAGGTGTCTGCGCTGAATGTTATTACATAAACTGCAATTTACACACTTTTTAGTGGATATTGCGACTTTTAAGGCTGTAATGACCTGTTCTACCTTAAATTGAATGCCTTATCAACACAGCGTGTTTGAATGCGCAAGAGCTGGGCATTGGTAAAATACACACTACACTAGCTATACTGGTCCCTTTAATGTAATAATTGCTGAATGGAATTAGCATTCCAGTAGTATGGCTCCAAACACATGGAATCTGCTGTACTGATCACAAAAAGAATAGTGACAGGCTAATAGTCACCTATCTGGTACCTGCCTTTAATAACTAGTGCTTTAGCTGCTCTGTTTTTTAGAACCACATATGGCACTACCTAGACTGCCTTAGTTCAGTAAAACTTATGTTGTCTGGCATATACACAGTGCTGTCTCCTTGTGTAAAGTGTTTTTAACTTGCTGTGTTTGAAGAACTATATTGCTGTGTTTTCCCTTTTTAAAATAATCAAAAGAAAAAAACAATAAGTACATCTGTTTAGCTGTGAATACATCTATGTGAACCTAATGGGTATGGTTAAACTGGTGAATTGCATCTGCCTAGGATCCTTAACTTTAGTAGATATTCAGTGTATTTAGAATAGTAACTGACTTTTTACCTGGCAATTTTGGGTTTATGTATTCTAGTATTTATCTAAAGCTGTTATTATAGGAATAAGTGTGGCCAACATTTTTCTGTTTTTCTTTACCAGTTTTTTCTGTCCCCCTCTATGTAACCAGCTCTCCAACCTGCCTGTCCTGTATATGGAATTTGGAAACTTGCCCCATTCTGAAGACCAAGAATCCTATTTTTCCTAACACTAGGGGGCTAAGATTAGAGCTAAACCTCTCCCTGAGCTTCATGTCCTCAAGAAAACAAGAAAGTACGTTTACCAGAACACTGTGTGTACTTAATAGACTTGCCTAACCATATATCTGGAATTAAATTGCAGGTTAGCGTACACTCCCTAGCCAGGACAGCCAGCAGCCAAAAGCCATCTCTTCTCCTACCTACCATACCCTTCCCTCTCATTACCTCTGTATATTTTCCTCCTATTTTCCCTCCTATTACTTTTTGCCCTGCTAGCTCCTACGAGTAGCCACGATTGCAATATATCCTATTGACCAGTAAGTGGCACCCTTTTCCCACGACTAATCTCCTTGAACACATATCTTACTATCTTAACATATAACTCTCTGGCATTCCAGCTTTTCCTACACTTATCTCTCCTGCTGTCACACTCTATTCCTTCTACTTTACTCTGCTTATTTCTCTACCAACCCTCTCTCCCAAACTTACCTTAGCAGTCAGCACTCCACTGATTGTTCTCCTAGAGTTTAATCCTTCACTGGCTCTACCCGCTCCGTTCGCCCTGTGGGCACACTCCGCGCCCCTGCCTCCAAATCTCACCCACCCCCAGTACCTCTACATTTATCCTCCCTAGAACACACCCTCATTAACACACTCCCTCACAGAACCCACCTCCTTAAAGTGATATATAACCCATTACCATTTGTGTTATACACAAACCTCATCTGGAACATTCCCTCTTTACTAAGCTATAACTACTACCTCATTATGCTACCTTCTTCAAGCTCACCATTTCCAAAGTGCTTCTCTTAATACTAGTCTCTTACCTTTCCTTTCTATACCTTACTTGCTTACATTCTATGAATACCTTAACTGCCTAGGATTTTATAACTCCATAAGGGCAAACCTCCATACCAACGCTTGAATTCCCTCTTAGCAATACATATGCACCCAGCACAGCTACCTACCTACCAGCTAAGTACCTAGACTGACCCACATTAAATTCTATAGTCCAAGAACTAGGAAATTCCAGGAACTTACACGCAGGCTCTTAAAACTTTCTATGAGTACATTTTCACCCCTTAATAGATGGTGATATCCACCCAAACACTGGACTAACTTCTACCACAACTTCATTGCCAAACACCCCAATTCCTGCTAATACACACTTGCTAGATAGACCCTCTAACTCACTCTTGATAGCTCATCTTAACATACGAAGCATAAACAATAAAGTTGCCCACCTACATGCACTCCTATGTCTTACTGAAACATGGCTCAAGAACTCAACACAAGATAATGAGATTATTCCACCTGGCTATAGTATCCCGAGGCTAGGCCGTAAAGCTAAGAAGGGTGGGGAAGTAGCTATTCTATACAAAACTGGATTACAGCTGACACCTATAGATTCTCAACCTCCACTTATAAATAAGGCTGAAATCCTTATTTCCAAATTACAACTTAATAAACATAAATCCATCTACATCATCTGTGTTTATCTTCCCCCAGGTAATAACTCCAGCACCCTGGAGGATATCCTCATTTGGCTATCTAATACCTACCCACAGGAAACCATAGTGCTCAGTGACTTCAATGTCAACTGGAAGAGCTGTTCCTCAGAACAGCCACCTACTCATATTAACCTTTATGGTTTTACCCAAAACCATTACATCCCTACTAGGACCAATAAACTTAATGGCAAGGAAAGTACCTTAGATTGGATTCTCATAAACAGTTACCACCAAAATTACAAAGTAGGAACCCTCCCCGAAGATGTAAGTGACCATTCACTGACCTTTATAATCGGATATAAAAGTGACATTCCAAACACAACAACCTACAGGACAATAAGGACCGAAAAGAATTTTAACCCCGATAGCTTTCAAAATGAACTCTTGGCATGCGATTGGTCACCCCTAAAAAAACCTACCTCTAGATGAAGCAGTACAATACTTTAATTCAAAGATCTTAACTATTTTAGACTACCACGCCCCAACACGTACAATTCGAGCCAAGATGAAACCAGCCCCATGGCTCTCAAAAACTACCAAACAAAAAATCCTCCTTAGAAACAAATTATGGGCAAATTGGCATTCAACTAAAAACCCTGTTGATCAATTAACGTTTAGACAGCTTAGAAATGAAACACAAAAGCCATATTGTTACACAAAAATAATTTTTACTTTGAGCTCCAACAAACGCACCAAAATAAGCCACAAAGATTCTGGTCAGGCATTAATAAACTCTTACACCCTGGTCATTCAGTCACACCCGTCCCTTTAGGCTCTGATCACAATAACCCTACTCAAATAGCCAATACCTTAAAGCACTTTTTTCACAGAGACTATTCAATCTCTTGCTAATCAGCTATCCCCTGATACATCATCATCAACCACCTCCATCACCAATGCGCCCCCTTCATTTCACTTTCAACCTGTTCCTACATCCCTTGTCTGTACACTCTTACATAAGCTTAAACCTACCACCCTCTTTGCAGACCTATTACCTGCAGAAAGCTGCAAAAGCCATAGCATTCCCAGTATCCATCCTTATTAACAGAAGTATTACAGAAGGAACTATCCCAGCAATCTGGAAAATCTCTCGCATCCCCTTGCATAAGGGAGGCAGCTCGAATGAATTATCAAATTATAGACCTATAGCCGTATTATCACCACTGGCTAAGATCATGGAGAAATGCATTCATAAACAGCTGTTAAACCACCTAATAGAAGACAATTTACTAGCCAACTGCCAACATCGGTTTAGACCATTTCATAGCACCACCTCTGCTCTTTTGTCATTCACAGATTGTATTAATAAGAATCATAACAAAGATACGTTATCCTCAGCCCTCTTTATTAAGCTTTCAAAAGCCTTTGACATGGTTAACCACCACTTACTCATTAATATACTCAAAAACCTGTCTCTAGACACACTAGCTATTCAATGGTTCCAATCATAAACAGGCAGCAGGCTGTCCTATGGGAGAACAACCTATCCTCCCACCTCCCAATTGCCCTTGGGGGTCCCTCAAGGCTCCATATTAGGCCCTCTTCTATTCTCTATTTTTATAAACGACCTATACTCTGTTATACCTCAAGCTACTTGTATCCAATATGCAGACAATTCCAAGCTAATATGCTCTGACACCTCACCTGTCTTACAGTCCATAACCCAAAATGTGTTTAATATAGTCGAAAAATGGCTTCTACATCGATGCCTCATTCTGAATCCCAAAAAAATACAAAACTGCTACTATTCACTCCTACACGTCGGGCCTCCCCACTTACTTTTGCTGTCACATCAAGCAATGGCATTATTATATCTCCTGATTGTACTACTAAACTTGTTGGGGTTCTTATTGACAACAACCTTATCTTTGATTCCCATATTAATAGTACTATAAAAGCAGTCAACAAAAAACTAGGATCCCTATATAGGATTAAATCCTTTTTGTCACCACTAGCTAGGACCACCATTGCATGTACCCACTTAATCTCTACCCTCCTCTATGCCTCACCTTTATATACAAAACTATGTAAAAACAACATCAGTAAGCTTGCAATATCCTATAATAATAATGCCAGATTTGCAACTGGATCTGCCTTCAGAGCCCACCACTGTGATAATCTTAAACAGCTAGGATGGCTAGAACTGCCAAATATAATACTATTTAATCAATTGACAGTTGCCCACAAGATACTGTACCAACCTACTAACACACCAATACTTACTAATCTAATCACCCCCTATAACAACCTCAAGACCCTACGGTCAGCAAATAAACTACTTGTCCTAACAGGCAAAGCTAACAACTTGGTTGGTGACTCCTTGTTTGCCAACACAGTTGGAAAAATCTAGAACTCCCTCCCAAAAGACCTATCCACCATTACCTCTACAGCATTATTTAAAAGCAAATTGAAGCCATACCTTAAATCACAGTGGTTATGCCCTTGTTCCAACCCAGACTAACTACCTCTAATTTCTCAAAGCATTATTGTCATTACTGTATAAACTAGTTACTTTTCTGTTAACTTCTAAAAGAGCGTATAACCTAGTTACTTTGTCAAATAAAATGAAAGTATTCTCTTATACTAAATTGTTAGCAAAATATCTGCATGGCTAACCATAGCTGAATTGTATCATAATTCTGTTTACAGAAATGTAACAAAATGTAATGTATAGGATGATTATCTGTACATTTAACTGTATTTGTAAATGTCTCATATTATATATGATAGTGTGTTTTTTTGTTTGTTGGAGCCTCCACTGAAAATGGACATGTATCCAGTTGGACTAGCCCGGTCAACAAATGAAAAATAAATAAAAAAAAATTATACAAATGTCCATCCTTTTAAGCAAAAAGGAACATAGTAAAAGGACAATATGTCCATATAAGTAGAATGATGTCAGATGATGATTTTGTCCAGGAAAGTAGACATTTGAAGAGTATGTTTCTTGAAAGGAAGTACCCAGAGAGACCAATAGGTCACTTACAGGAAGAAGTTACAGTGGGTAGAAAAGATATAGTCCATCGGGTGAAGCTGGTGAAAATGTTACGGTAAAAATAATGATGAGAAGGGCGTTTGTATGGATGGTGCCTTTGTCATAGATTATAAGGGGGATGCCAAAGTAATTACTAAGTTTGTTGAGGAATGGAAGAAATTTTCTCAGTTTTCTGATTTAGATATGCTTTTTAAGAATCCTTTCAATATAACTTATAGGAGGGCCCAGAATATAAAGGACCTGGTGGGGAACGTAAGGTTAAGACTAAGGGCAATAAAAGGGTGGGTACGTTTGTGTGGTGCATGTGCCCAGTGTGCCTATATTGCCCATAAATAAAATCTTTTTCTGACAAGTAGGAACAAAGTTATTAAAGGAACTTCCTTTTCTAATTGCAGTAGTCAGGGGTTAGTGTATCTGGTTATTTGTGAATGCTGTAATGCATTCGACTATATTGATAAAACAAAAAGAACCTTAAGGAGAAGAATATATGAACATTAATTACTGTAATATAAAAACTAAGGATGAGAAAATAGTTTATATAAGCATTTGAAAGGTTGCCCCAATGCAAAATATAAGTTTTTTGTGATAGTAGTAGTTCTTTTGATTTTAAGGGGGGTTCTTGGGAGAACAAAACTGAGTGCCATGAATTGAACTGGCAATTAATCCTGGAAGCTAACAGAAGCCCAGGACTTTAAGTATAAGTTCAGTGTTAAAAATGAGAGTGGCTAGACTGTGAATTATTTGGTATAGGATAAGATTTCTGTACTTTATTTTTTCTATTTATGTTCACCTGCATTTTTGTGCTGTGGCCACTAGGTGGCAGTGTAGAAAGATTAACTTTTTGCTGTTTTAAATGCAGAAAAGTTTTAAGTTCTTAATTTACTTATATAGCATTTTTTATATATGTGAAAATTTTTATTTGTATCAGTTTTTAAAATTTATAAATTTACAAGTTTTTCATTTTGTATACAGGATGCAGAATTTATTTATTTATTGTATATTTTATACAGAAGTAGTACTGTGATTGTTTTTTTAAGTCTGTAACTTATTTTAATGAGTGTTTGGCTATTATTGGATGGTGTATAATTGATAGGAGAAGATTTTTGATATATAAAGGCAACAATTTTATGTGGAATTTTATCCGAAGAAGACTTAAAATGAAAACGCAATGGTTCAGTTAAAGTGTTAAGTTTTTTGCGGGCCAGTTTTTTGCAGGCCTTTTAATAAATTGCTTATTTTGCACTGGACACATCGCTTCAACAAGTGCTTTTGTATTTTACTGGTTTCCCTTTTGGGGTTGCACTTGTTTCTTGTTTTTGTATTTTTTGGTCCTCACTCATAGTACTTAGAGAGCTAAACAATTACTGTCAGTAGTAGTTGTGATGACTTGTTTAGTTTTCAGTTAAATGCATTTATTTGACATATTTGTATCAAGTGTTATTTCATATATATTTTTGGTAAAGGATGTCCGTTATCACAGTTGTGTATGATGTAAATATGTTCAGTAGTTTGTTTTTTGTTCTTTCAGCAAAAGAATATTGCAAAGCAGTATACAGCTATGAAGCTACAAATGATGATGAACTGAGCCTCAAAGATGGAGATATTGTTCTTGTTTTAAGTAAGGTAAGCTGGCTTCGTAGAATGTGGAATGATTCCTCTTTTGATCTGCAGTTCATTGTATGGCTTAGTGGTAAATCACTTTGTCAATAGTGTGCAGGGTCCTGGATTTGAGCCTTGCAGAGGCTGTTTGTTGGGTTGGGAGGGTGGCCTAATGGTTAAGGTGTTTGCCTTGGAAACACAAGGTGCAAGGTTTGAGTCTCACAATGGATAATTGGCTAGGCTTACAATGGCTCGCAAGGGCAGTTAGCCTATACTAATCTATGAACCTATGAACTAATTAAGATCCTGAATTGTAAAGCTATTCCCCTCTGTTTTTTATCCACTAGCCCTGTGATTGTAATATCTGTGTATAGTCTGACAGTGCAGAGGATTTAAGACTATGAGCTGTAAATGAGATGTTTCCTGTAGTCCATGGTTCAATTTCCCCAACTTCCTAGTGTGCAACACTGAGGAAGTCACCTAACCAAACTGTGACTTTGGAATGAATCTGAAAAAGGTCCATGCAAATCAAGGTTGTACCCAAGTTAAAAATACAAGTAAACATTGTGTTCATTAAGAAGCAGTGTTTGAATAAGATGCTGTACCTTTCAGCATGTCATGCTGATCTGTGACACTTGTGTTATGGTAAACTGTTGTAGTGATACTGCTCATGAGAGCAGTAGCCAAAGAAAATTTGTGTTTAGCTGCAGACTGGTCTTTAACATTTTTATGTAAACTAGTTTTAGTTTTTAGATAGAAATTTTAACTAACCACTTAAGTTGACTGAGGTAGTAGTAATGTATTGTTTCAGTTGTCAGCCTATCAGTCAGGCTTCTGAAATTCACATCTCAACACAGAGAACATCAAAATGCAAATGGGTTCAGAAATGGACTGATGAACTCCATGGATGTGAACTGGAAATGCTAGAGTATTTGTATAGCTATAGTACTTTATGTGGGTTGTAGATTTAATGCAGAGATTTATTATTGGCTGGCCTGATCTTGAGGGTGATGCCCAAGGGATCAAAAGCACAAGTTAAAAGGGAAAAATGCCAGCATAACTCCTAACTTTGTTAAACAATATAAGTTGTACAGTATGACAAAAATGTATCTGAAGAGGTATGCCACAGGACTAAGTTCTGGAACCTTTTATAGAAGACTGTCTAAAAACAAATCGAAGAAGATGCTCTCAGTCCAGAAAAAAAAAACATTTCATAAGGGAAGACTTGCTTCATTTAGTACAAATAGCTAGATATATTAAAAAAGATGAAATAAATAGATTACAGAAAGTAAGAAAGACTCAAAATGTTAGAAGACTGGTAAAGCAAATGAACTTAGTAATCAAGACTAGTAAGAGAAGTTCACACAATATAACATAAATATGTATGTATGTAGTATTACTACAAAAATGCAGCATAACAAAGGAAAGGAAGGTTCCAATTAGAATGCCAACATTAAAGCATAGAATAGAGAAAACTAAAGCAACTAAGAAAATATAAATCACTGTTAGAAGAATGCAGAAAAGGGAACAGATCATGAAAAATCCTTAAAATAAATGATGCAACACACGGTACAAAAAAAAAAAAAGACCAGAATTTATTCTACACTATTTCCAGTAATAAAATAAAATATTAGCACAAGCAGAAAAATTAGGTGTACAGATAAATATAAAGTACAAAATAAGCAAGTCATTGACCACTCAAAAAGATTTTATAGTGAACTGGGAAACAAACAAATGGAATATAAACACCACCAAAAAAGAAGAAATGGATAAAAGATACCAAGTTATTGTTGTTTGCCTTTTCGGCTTTTCCCGGTTAGGGGTCGCCAGAGCGGAACTGTGGTCCTCTGATAATTGGCAGTAGATTTTTATGGTGCCGAGTTGCCAGCCCGACGCCCAACCTTCAGTGAAGGCACGCCCATTCACGCATGTCTTTCGAGCGCCATTCGACCGGGGGGAGAATGTGCAAGATGAAAGAAGAATTAAAAGAAACAGTATGGAACTATAATGTTGAGGACATAAAATGAGATGAAGTTGCAACCAGAGAAATTGGAATGAAAATAAGAAAAACACCTACTAGAGTATTCCAGACTTAGATGCAGTACCTAACTTCTGGCTACAGGCATTAACATTTCTACACAATGTTTTAGCCTTGAGTAAGAATTAGCAATATGTAGGACAGACATCGACCGAGTTAATAACATGAAAAATTATACTCCTCTTTAAACACAAACCTGCAAGCCATCTTAGGAACTATAGACCAATAACCTGCAATTCCAACAATGTATACATTTTATACTGGAACTGATGCAGTGTTTATATACATCTAGACAAAAAAATCAGTCATGACAGTGGAACAAAACTTAATGAAAGTCATATGGAACAAAGGCTCATCTGTTGTGAAACAGTCATAAAGCTGTAAAAAAAATGTAAAAGAGCTGTAAAGATGGAAAAATCCAAGTATGACATGAATAGATTGCAAAAAAAGCATTCAACAGTCTTCCAGTTTCATGGGTAATGGAATGCTTACGGATTTATAAGATAACTCTATATTGAATGATCATATTGCAAGGCTTATGAAACAGTGACAGACCACTTTGCAACTAAGTCACGACAGATGGTAAATTGTTATAGGTTTGTTGATAAGCACTAGGCTGGCTGCCCTCTTGTACTTTAAGCCTAGCCAGTTTCCCTCAAAGGTGAGAATCAAACCTTTACCTTGCATCTGTGAAGTAAACATTTTAACCATTATGCCACTCCAAAGGTATGTTTCCAACTCCCAGAAAAAGTACTATGAGCATCAGAATATAGACACTGCAAAGCCTGTGGCAATCCCTCCAGTTTGGGGGGGGGGGGCACAGGAAGATGCCTTTTTAGCTACTTCATTGTTTTCTAATTCCAAGGATTTGGCTGCTAAGAACCCTAACAGATTTTACAGAGTTGCTGACAGTTAAGTGTTTTATCAAAAATTCCACTTCTGATACTGCTGTTATTCCTCTGGACCCTGAAGAAGTTACTAGAACTTCCCCCTCCTCTAATCCCATTCCCAATAATAAGGGCAGCAGAACCCTAAACAGGTATGGCAGAAAAAAATGTTTAAATCTGCTGCATTAGTTGTTAGTGCTGTCAGTTGTCAAACCTATTTTAGGTAGAATGGGACAGATTGTGGCAAATCTTCCTAATTTTGCCATGAAGTCTGTTTTAATGGATACTCTTAATTGCTTCTGTCAGGTAGACAAAAATTCCATCAACTGTGACTGTAATGCTGTGCCTGCTGCATGTAGAGCACCTGCTATTGGAACTGTTATGAGAAATCATGTTAAGGCTGTAGTCCTTACCTGGTGATGGTAAAGCTCAACTCCTCTTCAAAGACCTATTATTCAGAAATGCCTCTGCTGAAGTTTTCAAAAAAATGGGTTAAACAATATCTCCATTTCCTGAGTTTCAGATTAATTGTTTTACCAGTCCAGGACTCCTTTTTCTTAGTTCTCCCAAATCAGGTCAGCAAAATCCTGGAAAAAGACAATTTAAAAGAAAATGACAAGGAGATTCCAAAAGAAACCTAATGGATGTAATGGGTTTAACACTTTAAAATAACGAAAACATTTCTGACTCTCTCTGATAGTCATTCACTGCCCTGATGTTCATGAAGAGTTAAGAGTTTATTTGGATAAAACAAGTCAAACTTTTGTACCATATGATGAAAAGAATATCAGTCAATTTCTAAATCTGTTCCCAGATTGCTTCCTCTTTCCAGTCAGTATTGCTATACAAACCATGGCAAAAATCCTCCCAAGAATGTAAAGGCTCATTCCATCAGGTTAGTTGCCACTTGTAGAGCATTGTGGAAAGGTGTGGACCGTAGATGTGTTTGGAAATTGGCTACCTTGTCATCTATTCACACATTTAATAAACATTACATATTGGATACTTTCTCTGTAGTCAGGACTGGCGTTGCTAGAGTTATTCTGCATAGCAGTCTGTGTTTTGGTTCAGCTACCTCCACCCTTTCTTCATGAGCTTTGACAGTCTTCCCCATGGATAATGAATACTGCAGTAGTGATACAGTTGTGTAGGAAACTTGCCACAACAGTAAATATTTAAATAGATCACTGTTGCAGTACATACATCCTCTTTCCACTCCCCTGAGTTTTCTCCTTATTTGGCCAAGGTAGGGTATACTTACCTTATTTATATACCTTTATACCCCAGGTGTTCTATTCTAAGACTTAGAGTTACAGGCTTCAACATCCTACTTAAGGGGAAAAAACTCTGAGATGTTAGTATAACTGTACATCTCTGTTATACCAGCATGCCAGCTCATGCTTAGGACAGACATATCTGGTGCATGAGGAAGGAGCCTGAGCTTTGTAAACTAGCCAGACATATGGCTGTCCTTGTGGATAACTCCCACTGGTAATGAGTAATGCAACAATCATCTATTTGAACATCTACTGTTCTAGGAGGTTTCCTACACAATTGTACTTTTTCAAGAATTTGTATTTGAAAGTACAGAAAGGCAAGATGTTTTAGAAAAATGAACCAACTGCTTTCACTGTGAAGTCTGTTATTGCAAGGCATCTTAGCAGAAACCTTACAGGACATTTGATGTATTCCTCGCTTTGAGATGAGTAGGCTATAAGCATGAAACAGTGCAGTGTCTCATTTCTGTATGTTAGTGGGAAAGAAGTATTGAACGTGTGTAACCTTGGTTTAGAAGTTATTGTGAGCTGGCAAGGATTGCCATTTTTTTAAATCCCCGTTTGTTCTTCACGTGGGCATAAAGTTCTACAGAGTTGATAAATGCTTATGTGTTACCAAGCTGAGGAAATGAGTCTAAGGCTATGAGCTTAGTGAATAGTATGATTCATCAATAGGAGATGGCAAGAAAAAAAGGGGCCGGCTTTTAAAAGAAACACACAAAAATGCAATGTAGGTGCAGCAGGTGAAATTACTTGTTTTTGTTTTTCTTTCGGCTTATCCCGGTTAGGGGTCGCCACAGCGGAACTCCAGTCCACTAATGTTTGGTAGTGGATTTTAATGTGCCGAGTTACCAGCCCTGACACACAACCTTCAATGAAGGCACGCCCATTCACGCACGTCTCCACACAGAAGACGCTCTAGCTGAGAATCAAACGGGACAACGTCTTGCTGTGAGGTGACAATGCTACCGCAGCACCACTACTGCGGATAATTAATAGTTAAAAAAAGAAATAAAGAAAAACTCCAAAATGTGCTTTCTTTTTTTCTATGTATTAGTATTCTGTGTTATACAGATATCTTAGAAATACTCAGAAGTATTTTCTGTTCGCTTTTAATTTCTTACGCCACAAAATGGGCATGAGGCATGCCAAATTGTCTTGATTTTGCATATTTCATCATCATCTTGTCACAGTGCAGTTTTTCTGTGCTCCCTTTCTCTGACTTATTCTAGACATAACGCATTTTTTTGCATTTAGATACAATAACAGTGCTAAGTTAGTGGTTTCTTAGTTTGTGGAAGCCAGGTATTTTTTTCATTGAATGATTCTGATTGGTGCTTACTGAAAGCTACTAAAAACTTTTCTAAATAAACAGTCTAATAGCAGGGGCTGTTAATTAGCCAAATCCATACCCTTAAGCAGTTGCCAGATCTTCCTTCCTGAGGTTTTTAGCTTGCCTGATTTTAATTCCGTATAGTCCTTAAACTGTTTGCCGTTACATGGATAAAAAAAAAAAACAAACACTTAGCCAGTTTTGTGTAATACAGGAGTGTAGCTGACTCTTCCCCTTTCTTTGCCAAAAAATTGATCTGAAAACATTTCACTTCAGCTGTTAATGTGCAAGTTTTACTGACCTCAGCAAGACAGCCTCAGGATGTAAATTTGTGGGTGATAACTGAAATAAATAGCTACAAAATTGTTCTGTCTAGTTAGTCAGCTTTCATTGTGAAATAATGGGAGATTTAGACGGGCAGAAATGATGGGCCCTTCATGATCTGTTGCAGGATCGTAGGAATTTATTATTAGTGGTATCAAAAAAGAGCATTGAATTGCACAGGAAAAGTGTTGTTGAAATGTAAACCTTGTGCTATGTTTGTACTAAATATCTTGTTTTTTATTTTTATACGTTTTCTAAAATCTTTGTTAGAAGGAACAGTTTTTTTAAATATTTAAAAGGAAATACATGTGTTCAGAAATGTGCATGTTGACAGATGTGAAAATACTATTGAGTAAACATAGTTTATAATGAAGTCTGAACTGCATCTGAGGCATTAAGACAAGGGTACAAGACAAATTTTTGG
This sequence comes from Protopterus annectens, assembly GCF_019279795.1. Taxonomy (NCBI): domain Eukaryota; kingdom Metazoa; phylum Chordata; order Ceratodontiformes; family Protopteridae; genus Protopterus; species Protopterus annectens. The sequence goes on from NC_056729.1 coordinate 1,214,898,651, forward strand.
CAAAAAAGGATACTCAGAATTAATAAAATGTAGAGTTTAAACTACATGTGCAGTATGTAATGTTTTGTCTGAATGTACCTTCGATGCATCTGGGTGAGCATGCACGTGTGGGTGTGAGAAAACAATAAAACAGCATCTGATTTCGATAAAGTAGCCATGCAACACTGTTTTATAGGAGCTGGCCACTACATCATGCTCATGTGCCATTCTGGATCTGAAGAAAGGGTATTGTGCACATTACTGTATTCAGGATACCATGCAAAACATTGGGTCAAATACTACTGATGTGAATATAAAGTAAGGTCGACAGCACACCACTTAAAGGACCACTATGGGCAAATGATGAAAAAACATATACTGAAGGTGGACCTCTTTGCCTCCCACTCCAATCATCAGCTCAGCAAATTTTGCACCAGGAAACCTCACAGCAAGGCCTGGAAAGTGGATGCTCTATCCTTCCAATGGGTAAACTTCTTGATCTATGCATTTCCCCCTCTACCACTCATTTCAAGGGTACTGCTCAAAGTAATGGAGGAAGAACCAAGGGCAGTCTTGATTGCCCCAGACTGGCCTCGCCAGCACTGGTACCCACTGCTGCGCAGCCTGTCACCCCTTCCACCATGGCACCTACCTCAGATCCCAACACTCCTGACCCAGAAGAATGAAGAATTCATGCATCCACAATTGCGGACCCTGAACTTGGCAGCCTGGCTTATTCCCTGACCTCTCCTCAAGCTGCCAGCCTAAGCAAACGAGTCCTAGATATTATACGGGAGGCCAGATGCCCCCACACTAGAAAATCCTATGCTAAGTGGAAAAGGTTTTGCACCTGGATCTAGGCTAAGGGAGCTGAAACAGCACAGTTCTCCCTACCTCTCATTCTGGATTACTTTGCAGACCCTACTACACATTACATACATCTATTAAAATTCATGCCTCTGCCTTCTCTGCTCATTACAGCACAGAGCCACCTCTTTTCTCACACCCTCTCATCAAACAGTTCCAAAGAGGGGCTAACAACTTAAGGCCACCCAGAAGACCTCCTACCCCAGCTTGGGACCTTAACTTTGTTTGGGAAAAGCTCACCCTACCCCCCTTTGAGCATGCTGCTTCAGCATTGTTAAAATTCCTCTCTTGGAAAACAGCCTTGTTTCTGGCCATCACTTCAGCTAGAAGAGTTTCAGAGCTACAAGCACGCATGGCTTTAGAGCCCTTCTTCATTTTTCATGCTGACAGGGTCTCCCTCAGGACTAAATATTCTTCATGCCTAAAGTGGTGTCCAGTGTAGCTCTCAACCAATCCATTCATTTGCCCACCTTTTTCCCTAACCTACAAAACAAGGGAGAAAGGATTCTGCACTCTCTAGATGTGCACAGACAGCTCAGATTCTTTGTGGATAGGACTAAATCTTTTAGAAAAAACTGACCAATTGCTAGTCAGCTTCACAGCTGGGGCAGAGGGGAAGGCCATATCCAAACAAACAATCTCCAAATGAATAGTACACTGCATCCGTTTCTGCTACAAACAGCATGGGAAACTGCCCCCAAAGGGGGGCAGGACGCATTCCACCAGGGCATCCTCCACCTCTGCAGCTTTTCTAAGAGGGGTCCCCACCAGGGACATCCTGGAGACTGCAACATGGACTTCTCTTCATACCTTCACCAAGTATTACCACCTGCCTATCTTCTCCAAATCCAGGGCAGACTTTGCCACCGCAGTCTTGCAGGGCATACTAGCCAGCCCCCAGTCTTCTTGACTGCCTCCACCCTTTTTCTTCAGCTTTGGGAATCAACCCAAGTGTGATGACTGCAACAGTGAAGCATGAAGAACATAGTACAGTTGTGTGCACTTACCATAAATGTAGATGTTCGAGTGTATTCACTGTTGCAGTCCTGGTTTCCCGCCCTCCATCCCCCTTGTCTCTCTCTCTCTCTCTCTCTCTCTCTCTCTTCTTACAGGGAATTTTTGGTATTTACTTTCTACTGGTGGTTTTCTTCCACCATAACCTAGCTCCCTATTTGGGGGCTCCTGACAGTTGTGGCAAGAAAAACTGAATTAACGGCGTCGGCTGCCTGATTTTATACCACTGACGACCTGATGTCAGTCTTGGAACGACAGCAACCGATGCAGAAATACCAAGCCTCTGGTATTTGTGCCAACTGAGGGCTACCTCTGGCAGCATAACGCAAGTGTGTTGACTGCAACAGTGAATACACTCGAACATCTACATTTATGGTAAGTGTACACAGCTGTACTTTATCCCTCATCCAGATCTTTGTGGTCATTATTAAAGAAGTCCACAATGTTTAATATGCAATATCTTCTTCTCCTTTTGTTTTTTTCCTGTTAGGGGTCACTGATACCATTGACAAACCTAAGATGAGTCAGGTCAAGTATGTTGAAGATCACCTATGTCCCTGTGGATAAGGTCCATGCTGATCCCTTCCCTAGCCTTGTAGATGAGGCTTTTTAGGCTTATGGATCAGTAGCTCTAGTTTTCCATATTACTAGATTGATGTGCATTGCATGTTACAAAACATTTGATATTAATGTTTGTAGTGTAGGTAATGTGTGGAAAAAGTAGTGAGACACGTGGGTTACAGTGCTTGGGGGGAGGCAACACATGGCTGTATTGTAAGTATGTGAAATATTAGATATGGCCTTCAGTTTATTTCCGTATTCCTCATCAAAACCTCTAAAGCCAGCTATGAACGCAGTATTGCGGCAGACACTAAAAACAACCACAAAGCCTTCTATAGTTACATCAAGAATCTCCATGGCAATACCCAGGTTTGCTCTGAGTTACTGCACAATGGTACCTCCTATACTGAGCCAACAGATATTGCCAGCATACTAGCTGACAGATTCAGTGCCAACTTTACCCCCCCCCCCAAAAGGACCAATCACAGTACTGGAGGAATGCCAAACACCCAGCATTATTGTAGCACAGGTTAAAGCTGAATTGTCCAAGGCCAAGAATACAGCTTCCATGGGACCCGACAATATCCCTGGATGTTTTCTACATGAACTACAAGGTGAACTGGTACCACATCTGTTTGCCATGTTCAGTCACAGCCTCACCTCCGGCTTTGTCCCTACCGAATGGCGCACTGCTACAGTCATCCCTTTCCATAAAGGGGGAGCAACTACAGACCCTGGGAATTATCGCCCCATTAGCCTGACGAGTCTGATATATAAGGCTGTGGAGTGCATCATCATGGACCTAATTAACAAGGATATAGGGAATCTCCAAACTCTAGATCCCATTCAATTTGGTTTTGTGAAAGGTAGATCATGCCTGTTCAACCTAGTTGACTTCTTTGAGTCAGTCACCAGAGCTGTGGATGAGGGCAAGGCAGTTCATACAGCCTACCTCGATCTAGCCAAGGCCTTTGATACCATTCCCCACTCAAGAATTATTGATAAACTCGCCAAACTAGGCATCAATCCCTGTATCACTAGGTGGGTTGCAAACTGGCTCTCAGAACGCACAGTGTAAAAGTAGCAGACTTCAAGTCAGAATGATGACCAGTCACGAGTGAAGTCCCACAGGGATCGGTCCTGGGTTCTCTCCTGTTTGTCATCTGCTTTTCAGATGTCCAGGTCAACAGGGAGGGACTCTGGCTGACCAAGTTCGCAGACGACTGCAAGCTGGGTGCCATTTTTAACTCCCCAAGTAATGTAGACATCCTACAGAATGGCCTCACTGAGACCAATGACTGGTGTCGAAACCATGGCCTTAAGCTTAATGCAAAAAAATGCGTCCTCATCCCCTTTGGGAAAAACTCATTTCCCACTAATTACCACTTTGATGGGAGCCCACTGTACACTGAGGGCAGTATAAGAGATCTGGGGACACAGGTTGACAGCAATCTCTCCTTCGACCACCACATTGCCGTTGTGGTCCGAAAGTCCTATGTGGCTCATCTCATTACCAAGGGTTTTGTATCTAGGAAGAAAGAGGTTATCAACTCCCCTGTACTCATACCTCATTAGGCCAATCATAGAGTATAATGCCCCATTTGGCACATACCTCACTAGACACATGCAACAGCTGGAAAGGCCACAAAAGTACCTCACGAAGAGGATCCTAAGCCTTAAACCACATGTCCTAAACAGACAGATTAAAAAAAAACTAGCTATTCTCTGTCTCATATCGTCTACTAAGAGGCGATCTCTGCTTGACTTACAAAGCCATGTCTGACCCAGCTCTGTTAGAAATGCTACATCTAAAGAAATCCCAATCCCTCCACACTACGTGCTCCAGAGATCTCAACCTCATTACCGCAATCAATAGAACATGCTGGAGGGACAGGTTCATAACCCAGACTCTGCCCATGTTCTGTAATAGACTTGCCATACATGTCAAGCAGAGCACCTCACTGTCCTTCTTCAAGAGAAATCTTGATGAGTGGATGGGAAATAGAAAGTTCACCCCGGGGATCACTGTGGTGGCTCTACTTGATCGAGGCACTCTTAGGTTCATAGGTTAGTGTTAGGCTATTGGCCATAGGGCCTATACAAGCCTAACCATAACAATTCCGTGGATATTTCTTCTCACAATATTTACTTCCCTGGACCCCTGTTTAGCAGGGCGACTGACGTGATCCCTGGGGTGAGTTTCCTATCTCCCATCCAATCATCAAGGTTCCCTTAGAAGAGGGCCAATGAGGCACTCTGCTTGACATGTATGGACAGTCTATTCCAGAGTATGGGGAGTCTCTGGGTTAGGAACCTATCCTCCCAACATGTCGTGTTCATTGTGATGACAAGGTTTAGATCCCTGGAGCGTGTGGCTCTGAGGGATTGGGATTTCTTCAAGTGGAGCATGTCCAACAGCTCAGGGTTTGACATGGCCTTGTATGTTAAGCAGAGATCGCCTCTGAGTAGACGATATGCCACAGAGTATAACTGGAGTTTTATTTTTAGATGGTCAGCATAGGGGATCTGCTTTAGGCCTGTGATTCTTTTAGTGAGGTATTTCTGCAGCCTTTCCAGCTGTTGCAGATGTCTTGTGAGGTACATACCAAACGGGGCATTGTACTCTGTAATGGGTCTAATGAGGGATGAGTACAGTGGGACAATGACCTCCATTTTTCTGGATGAAAAGCCCTTAGTGATGAAGTGTGCCACTTTGAAGGATTTCCTAACTGTAATAATGATGTGGTTATCGCACTAACGTCAGGTGGCACAATGCCAGGGCACTTCTATGGGCTAGGCTTGTAAAGGTTCCATCTTCATTAGACTAGTACACACCTATGAACCTATGAACTTCATGTCATAGTTAGTAAATGGACAGTAAATAGCAGGAATACATAATAATATTTACTGTTCCATAGTGCGGCGAACAGCAGGTTTGGGCAATGGTTGACCGTGTTTGCCCATGCACGATACACATTTTCAATACTTTCCATGTTTGTGTGTAGTCAGGCATTGCTGAAACACAAGCTGCATTGTGAAACATCTTAGAATTAGTATTGTCTGTGAAACACACCTGCTGCTTAACTGACGCTGAAGCAGCAGGTGTAAATGCAATGACACATTTCTTTTCGAGCCCAGTAATTGGGTTTGAATCCAGGTGTGTCTAATACTTTTAAAAACTTTTAAATAAACAGTGATCATGTCATTGCATTATCATGGCATTGCATTAATTCTTTATAGTACATGTATTGCTGTAGCATAGTGGGGATAAGCAGCATTGTGCAGAGATGACCACAGCATTGTACCACCGCTCACCATCACTGTATATTGGTGCGCTGTGCGAAACTCCACTCAAACATGGAACCCAAGAAGTGAAGGGATCCATTGCTTTTCTGCTACTTGTGTGTTGTGTGTGATTCTATTTTGTTGACCAGATTATAGGTGTTAAAATGGGGTAGATAGGAAAGTGATGAAATGGGGAGCAAGCAGGGAGAAAGGGGGAAAGCAATGCAGGAGTGTGCAGGAGGGAGGTAGGAAAGAACCATAGCTATCCATTTCCTTAACAGTATAAAGTGAAATTGTGTGCAGAATATTAACTGAAGTTGGACTGTCACCTCCACAAGAGAAGTGACAACAACGCAGTCATGTTGTATATCCATCTGGACCAAATCAAGTGCATCAAGAAGACATGCTTATGAAATTTAGAGCTGTGTGTGTATGGGGTGATTTTTTTTGTGTGTGTGGCTGGTGCCCTTTGTTTTTTAATTCTCTAAGAGGACTGCTGGGTAAGGGATGTGGATGTCTGAATTAGGTAATTTGGGTAGGTGAAGAAGCAAATGCTAACATACAAGACAAGAAACGGGGAAGGTGATGGACACAAAATGTTGGGGGACACCATGATGGGGGTAATGTAGGGGACATCTCAGGCTCATGGACATCAAGCTTGGAGACGGTAAGAATCAAGTCCTTATCCACTGGACTATCATTGTTTCCTTAATCCTCTGGCGACTGGAGTGCTTGACATCTCCTCCTACTGACAGTGAGGGAGTGCACCCTTTCCATCAGGCGTAGGCATACCTCAGTGGGGCAGTGCATGATACTATGCACCATCCCTGGCAACTCCCTGGGTGTGATGAAATCACCACCTCCACCACTGCTCCCAGAGGGTACCACTGCATCAGCTTCCATGGCAGTAATACCCGAGGGCACTGGTAGTGCAGTGGCAGCAGAGAGTGCTGCTAAGTTGACTCCCAGACATGCTGAGCATTGGTGCTGGATCAAGTGGAGTGGGGGCAGGCTGATCCACTGGGGCTAGCCTACCTCACTGTACTGTGGAGCATTTAGTGTGTTACACATGGATACATTTTGATAACACATAATAGAAAGTAAAAAGAGATAAGGGTTGGGGTGAGAGGGAAAAAAAGAGATAAAATTAGTACCATCATATGTAACATCCAGTGCTCTCTTTTATTTGAAGTATTACATTTAAGTATATGTCCTAACAGGGATCTACTTCATTTGCCCTAACTTCCGATTGACCGACACCCATTTGCCCGAGACCAAATGACCAAAATTTCATTTGACCGACACTTCATTTGACTGACAAGTATTATTGGCAAGAAAATGGGATATGCCCCCTTCCCCACTGTAGTGTGACCCTGGAGTTAGAATATATAGTTAGGGGGGTGTGGGGGGCACAGCCCCCCACAATGGGGAGTGTGGGGTGCGAAGCCCCCCACTTAATTTCATACTATATTGTTTTGTTTTAATTTAATATTGCTTAGTAAAACAAAAGTAAGTGGGGGGCTTCACCCCCCACACACCCCTAACTATATATTCTAACTCCAGGGTCGCACTACAGTGGGGAAGGGGGCATATCCCATTTTCTTGCCAATAATACTTGTCGGTCAAATGAAGTGTCGGTCAAATGGTCTCTGGCAAATGGGTATCGGTCAATCGGAAGTTAGGGCAAATGAAGTAGACCCCCTAAAAGATACACTCTGTTCTACAGATTGCTGAAATTAATCCTTGAAATGTGCATATATTGCACATGTGCATGTTCCAGTTACACAGATTACAGTTCATAGGAGTGCATTTCTGACACTTGTATAGAGTTTTTAATTTAATGTAAGTATTATTGAATAAGTAACAGACTTGTATAGTTGTGAATTGTGGTATTTAAACCCATAACATCTGACTACAGTCTAATAATGGACTGTTACAATTGGTTTGTGCTACACACTAATGCATGCATACTTGCTTTTACATTTGGGATATGCATGCTTAATTTGATACACCTCTATAAAAGACCAAAAAGTTATCTTTAACTTTTAATGCTACGATAACACTTCTCTTTTGCTGCATACATACACTTGCTTCCCTGTTTCTCCAGTCAATCAACGTGAGCCTGTCTATTGAAGTCACATTTGGTGGGAGCTGGAAAAAGAACATAAAAGAACAAAAAGAGCATTATGAATGCCAGTCTTGTGTGTATTTAGCTTTCCAAGTCTTACAAGTACTCTCTTATTGTCATATTAACACAGCTGTGTGATGTCCACAGTCTAAAATTCTTGCAACCATCAGTTGAGAGTATTCCTTTTTCTCCTGTGTAGATCATTAAAATGATGCCTATATTGTTCTCCGGTACATGAGATATCGGTGGTATTGGATACAGCCTGGATCAAACTGTTCCACACCTCAGACTTGTACTGGGAGCTAGAATAGTCCCCTTGCAGAAACCTTTAGCTGTGTTTTTTTTTTTTTACCAGGAGTCCAGTAAGTATCCTGGACACCCCATGTTTGTGCTCTAAAGTGTGCACCTTTGTCTCCAATGCCAGCCATGTCTAAGTGTAGCGCAGCAGGGCCAAGCATGGAGAAATTAAATAATTGAAAGTTTAATCTAACATTTGACCTTAGTTTGAGGGGTGTGTACTGATGTAGCTTGGACATATATATTGGAAATTGGAAGGTAACTGTTAGGTGAGTTAAGTTTGCAGACATGCACTGGGGTAATAAATGTAATGGCCTGACTTTATTTTTGTCTTCATACACTGAGGAAAATTTACTTTTACAGTGTGGGATTCAAACCTAGGCATAAGGGACAAAACATTTTCTTCCAGTGTTAATTTTCTGTCATTGTCACAGAAGAAGTGTTGCTCAGACTGTCGAGAATCGTACATAAGTACAGGTGACAGTTTGAACTGCCACACATGTATATGTGTGACCTGACAAGGTTATTTGTCATAGATCCAGTTGTGTATGTGTCTTGGTTAATTGTGAAGGCCATGCACGTCTAGATGGCACTATTATACTTAACAGAAATATAGTAGACAGTATATCTTAAGTCATAGTTCTGAAAACACAGTAATTTTGTCTCATCCTTCATACATATAATTCGTATTGGTTACACTATCTAAAGTGTTAAGTGAGAGTGAATGTAATGGGAAGTTGAACAACAGTAAAAATGTCTGGAATATCATCTTTAAATTCCAGAACCATGTGTATGGCAGTCATATACCTACACATGTTGCCACAAGAATGTTGAAATAACACTTGTGTATTTTTCAGTTCACGGCTATAAACTGCACTGCCACAATAGTAAAAATAGGTTGCACACCTTGTACTTGAACCCAGGACCCATCTGTACTCCAGCACTACACTGACACCTGCTACCTCTGGGCTAGTTACATGAAATTTCTTAATTTGCTTACCATTCATAAGGATTCTGTATTAATCACTGCACAGTGCTGCTAAGAGCACTTGTGCAAGGAAGTATAGAAATTGCAACAGTGTATTCTTTTTGACCTTTGCCTTGTTACAGACCCCCTGTTTGCAGGTGTTCTGCCTCCTGGGTGGCCCACTAGTCCAATTTGCACACTGCCACGCTGCGCACAAACGAAATATGCACAGCCAAACCTGACATTCATTTTTCTCCATCTCCCATGTTTGTGCTAAGCAGCGCATCATGCAAACACTGGCCTAAAAAAAAAAAGGTTAAGTAGATGAATATACTCACTAGAATAGAAAATGTTGGCACACATGAGGTATTTCTCCATATGTCTGGATTTGAACTCTCACTCCATTGAACCTTCAGAACACAGGAAGGGTGCCTCATCCCTCTTTGCCACTCAGATAGCTTTGCAACAAGGAACTGAAATCATCCTTTTGCATACAACCATCCGCAACAGCATTTACAGTACTATGAAACCATACAGCTGTTATTTGTACATTTATTTGGATAGAATGCACTAAGTGATCACACAAACCCAGCCATATTGCTTGCAAATCTACAGCTCTGGCTTACCTTTGTGTTTTTTGGTCATTCTCCTCTTATCAGACCAGTAATCTGAGACGTGTAGTCTGTAAGCCATTGTATAGCATTGTCCTTAAAATATGAGTCTATTAAATGGTAATAACGTCGTATGCAGTTGCCACAAGATGAAGGGGTGTTGGATGTTAGTGAACAGAACTTGTGAATTGTGTGCTGCTTACTTACATTTCCAACCTTGACAAAATTGCATCTAACACTTTGTAAGCCTAACCTGACACATCCACTGGATGTAGGGCATTGTGTTTTTCTTCTCCCAACGTGTAATCATTCACAGTTGCAATACATTTAAAACAAACACTGAGGGAGTGCCTACACTATGTTTACACCGGATACATGGAGCCAAGTATTTGGGATTCAACAATTCTAATGAATTCACACCTGATTTGCATGTTCACCTTTGCTGACAGATCTGAATCTACACTATAAAAAGGCAACCGTGTAGCTAGGAAAACTGAAGGCAATGAGACTTGTTTATGTGGAGAACACAGAAGAGAAGGTATCACTTTGGGATATATCTACACAGAGGATTAATGATCTTGAGAAGGTGTGCTTGCATTTTGTCAGCTATATACCGGAATGTAATAAAAAGATTTGTATGCTAGTTTAATATTTTGATTAGCAGAGGCGTTTATACTTTCATCTTTATCACTTTTAACTGTATGCATTGGTTAGAAATGTACTGATGCCATGGGCATGTTTGTCACAGCATTTCACAGTTATACATGATTGACAGTACCTTAAAATAGAATGTTCTATGTTAAATCTGTAGACATGTTTCAGGGACAGTTCATTTGTCCTTTAGCAGTTCAAAGACGGTTTGTTAGCAATATTTGTCATTTGCCTGTTCTTTTGCTGGTGGGGGGGGGCAAAGCTGAATTTCTGTTATGGCACAAAAAAGGTTATGTTACTGTTGTTACTGTCCTTTTGCATCCAGCCTGTTTGTATTTCAGATCTCTAAACTGTTTTATGTTTCTCAAGTGGATGATGCTGAAAATAATACCTTTTCTCCTTTATCTGGAAACAATTATTTTGTAGTTATGTGATACTTGTGTATTATCATTCTGTTGTCATTTAGGACATCTAGAACTATGCTACCCAGGTGTCTCAATTCTCAAAAAACCACCCTTCACTGACCCCGAAAACCAGGTCATTGTTCATGCTTTTAGGCAACATGGTGCCTTCCTGCATGAAAGGGGACGTAGAGGTACGTCATGCAGAATGCAGATTTGGCAACAGATTGTCACAGACGTCAATACAGTGGGTGGCTGCAGCAGGACATATGACCAGGTGCACCATAGGGCCACTGATATGATCTTATCTGCATGTAGGAGAGCAGCTGCAGTGGGCTGTGATCTGATGGGTTCTGGGGGGCCTGCTACAGAGCCACCACTAACAGCAAATGAAGAGTTCTGGCTACTGTAAGGGATCCAGACAGCTCCCAAGAAAGTGCAGAACAGCATGTCCTTGACACTGGTGCCACTGTTTCAGGGAAAGCAAGCATGTCCCAGGAAGAGCTTCCAGGTAAGCTGTTTTATTACAGTTGTTGAATACTGCTGTATAGTAAAACCATTTACGTCATTATGTTATTTCTGTTTCCCAAGAACATTTTTTTTGGTGGGGGACTGAAGATTGCTAAAGTTAACAACACATTGTGATTGATTAGCTTAGGTTGGAGTTGTTATCCAAGTTCTTGTTGAAAGTATACTTAATGGACATAAAAGCGGAAAAAGTACTACCCCCTGTGTTAGTGTTAATTGTGATGACGTTGTCCTTACCTTTTGCTTAACTTCTTCCAGGACCTCTGGCAGGAAGAGGATACCATCATCTACACATTGTAAGCCAAACATTTTTATTTCAGTGCTGATGAGCAATTCAAAGAAACATTTTAGTGTGTTATGATGTCAGAAATGTGTGTATTGCTGTACTGTCTAATAGTGGCACCACTGTTATTTTGTTAGCATATATTGGACTTTAGTAGTGTAATAGTTAATTGTTCCTGTGTTTGTTGCTTATTATCACAGGTGATCCTGACAGTGAAATTGTGGGACTTCTGCCATCTAATGACAGAGTACCAACACATTGACAATGATAGTGACCAAACAGAGGCACAGTTGTGGGCTGCAGAGGTTGAATATGACACTGAGGTTGGCATACAGCCATCCCCTGAAATACAATCAGACACAACCAGTAGGCATATGCTTACCCATTCCAGTGAGCCCACAGATATTGGACTGGTGGAAGTTGAGAAATTTGATCAGGCAAGAGTGGTTACTGTGGTTTCAGTGCCTGTTGTCTCTGGCCGTAGCCATGCAGGAGGGTTGTTAGGGGTGCTCAGGGTAGGCCTGCTGTCCATCTCCACCTGATCCAGGTGTCTCTTCCCTTGCCACTCAGCGTGTGTGTTTAGGGCTGTCATGAAGGCACAGGGACTTTCCCATAGGTGCTCCAGAGAAATTCCTAGGGTTGTAGATGTGGCACAGGCTGACATGCGTGACTGCTTCCACCATGTTGCCAATTCAGTGGATCGAATGAGTGATACAATATGAGTGGTGTCTATGATGGAATGTCTGCTGGGAGGGGGACAGCATCCTTGTCGTCAGCCACATCTTCTGCTGTTAGCCAATGTGGCGGTACCCGATCACACACCCATAGTGTCAGTACTTCCACTGCTCTGTCAGTGGGTGAGATGTCCACACCCAGGCATGGCAGGCCATGAGGTTGTGGTCCTGAGCATACTTGTGAGGGGAGCGTGTCCAGCAGACATCAGTCAAATTCAGGTAGCAGCAGTGCATTTGACCTTGGGTCTGGACCTGCCAGTATAACTCTCCTGGCAGAGCCAGTTCTCATGGTTGGGGACCACAATGATGACCTGCCACCTCTACCATGCACGGCTCATACTTGTCCAACTTACCAAGATGTAGAGCTAGCACAGAGGTTGGCTGTGTTCATGGAGATGCTCACACACCAGTTTCACCTGGAGGACCCCTACAGACACATATGTAACATGTATGTGGTTCAGCCGTACAGCTTAAAACTCATTTTGTCTCGCTGGCCATTTGTTGTTTTATTCAAATGTCTGCCTGCTTTTCTGTCTTCCTCTCTCTCTCTCACACACACACACACACACACACACACACACACACACACACACACACACACTAACCTTTTGTGTCAGCCTAGGCTTCCTGACCCCCACACACACACTCTGTGCAAGTGATAACTGTGCCATATCCCTGTTGTGTATCTTTTGGATTCAGGTATACCTAAGCTTTGTGTTTGATGCTTAGGGTGCATAGTTCACTTAGTGCTTATTGTATCTGCATTTGTTATGTTGAACTGATAATTGTACCTTTGACACTTGTATTGATCTTGGAAAGTTAGACAGTTGATAACATCAACATTTTCCAGCTTTATTGTGAATGATCTTCTGAGGGTTGTGAAGTCTGAAACTGCAATGTGCATCATTACTTTATAGCTTTTCTCTTTAATGATTTTTCCAGTACAAATGTGTGGTGTTAAACTGAGGGCATGCAGTGACCATCACTACCTTTGAGAGGTATGACTGGGTGAATCTTTGATGCCTGAGGCCTGCTACTTAATAATGGACACATAGAAGTCAAATAAGTCTAGTTACTCTATATTAATGCCATCTCCTAATCATTAGCATCAGATGTTTATATATTTTTAAGTATATTTTTGTTTTTATATGTATTTTGTGTGTTACTTTTAGTATGTTTTTTTTAGTATGTTTTTGTTTTGGAGCTTTTCTCCCCGGGCCTCCACTGAAGATGGACACGTATCCAGTTGGACTAGCCCGGTCAACAAATGTAAAATAAAATAAAATAAATAAAAGTCTTTGCTGTCACTTGTTAAGGTCATTTCTATACAAATCTCCCACCTTTTACTTGCTTACTACCAAGTAACAAAATACAAGAGTATGCTAGTCATTCATATTATTACACAGTACACCCCAGGTTCAACACTTGCCTTATAAATCCAGCTGTTGCAACAGTTTTAGTTCAGGGCTGATTCTGTCGGATGCATGCAGTACACAATCAATACATGTGAAGGTAAAGGTTGTGAGTTGCCTGGCATCAGTGTTGCTATATGTATGTGTGTAAGAGGAAGGTTTTATCCCTGTAGGTGGTGAGTATGCTATGCATTCTCTTAGTTAATGCAAGAGTATATTGAGCATGCTTACGTCTGCTACACCCACAGCAGCTGCTGGTTCCCCCTCTGACTCATCACCTGTGTGTGGCTATAGTGACCTTGGCATTGGTTGTGGGATGTATGCTCCTTCTCCTTGTTGATCCTGCTGATCTGCGGCAAGGCGGATATTGTGAATATTTCAGTATATGTCCTTGGTTTGTACTACAAGGTTCCTCTAGGTGCATCTAGACACACCAGAAGTGCAGCTTATGCAGCCCAAACACACACTATGATATTTCTGATTTGTGTGTGTGCGCCTCATTATGGAATTCTTCAGAGGGTGTGTATGCATTTCTGATGGGTGTCATCAGCCACAGTTCTGGTGCATAACCTGCATCCCCCAGTAAATGACCTTATGGGATATTTCCACCCCCTAGTGAACATCTGATACAATTGGGAGGTGTGCCAGATATGAGTGTCATGGTAACTGCCAGGGTTGCAACTGTGCATGTTCAAGATGATTCCCTTGGCATTACACACAACTTGGCAATTAATAGAATGAAAGCCCTTTTTGTTAATGTAGAGCCTTCCCTTTTCCCGGGTGGTGCCTTAATTTCTACATTTGTGCAATCTAAGGCACCCAGTACTTCAGGGAAGTGTGTTACAGGGTAGAACTCCTTCATATTTCTGGATCTATCCTCAGGAGTATGCGATAATTACATGTGGCCAGTAGCATGTTGGCGCATAGCATTCAAGAATTGATGGAGGATCCTGAATGCTGATGCCTGTGACATCCCCAACATGTCCCTGCTGGTCTATGAAAGGTGCCTGTAGCTAAGATTCTGAGTGCAGTACATACCCTTGTCTCCACTGGGATGGGTTCCCCTCTGTTTGCCCTGGCTCTGATATGAGGACAACAGAGGATGCAGAGTTCCTGTAGCGCTGTACAATTTCCACATCATGTAGGTTGTGATAAGTAACCCGGGGCGTGAAAACTCTTCTTTTTGGCTTTGGTCTATTAGCACAGCAGCAGCATAGACTTCAATCCTGTTGCACATACACATGACGTAAAGTAACAGCAGCCCCTAACATTGTTACTGTGTAGACTCCTTTCAGTGGCTGTATTCCATAAGGTGTTGGAATTTGCAGGATAAAACAGCACAGAGTCTACAGATGTTCATTGTGTTACCCTGCTGCAGTCATCACACTTGGGTTATCCTGTCGTCAGGCGGTCCCGCAGTCGGCCGGAATTCCAAAGTCTTGGTCCGGCGTCGGTTGCTGTCGCTTCTTCCCTGACGTCAGTGCGCCAGGGGTATATATAATGCATCCAATGCCATTTTCTTCAGTCTTTCTTGCCGCGCGGTGCCCGAAGCAGAAGCAGTTCGCAAGTGCCGGTCGACCGACTCCTGAGATTTTCGAAGTCGAATTTCAGATCCGAAGTCTTCAATAAAGCTAAGTACCCCGTTGGGGAAACTTTTCTTGCCTCAGACCGATGTCAGAAAAAGTTAATAATTGTATTTCTTGTGGGAAGCAAATACCTCATAAGGATTTTCACTCTTACTGCATACCTTGCCTAGGCCCAGACCACGACGTCACTGGTTGTCATTTTTGTGCTAGGTTTAATAAGCGTACTATAAAAAGACGCTTTGATTTCGCACGACACTATTTCTGTAGAAAATTTAACTACACAATGCCGTCGGAGCAACCGACTACCGGCGTACACAAAAAACGCAAGGATAAGGACAGGCAGCCTAGGCCCAAGCCAGACTCCAAGGCCTCGGCTGGACCGGTCTCCGGTTCACCAGTCTTCAGTGAGGCTCCAACTGACTCCCTGACTACCACAGATTTGGAACCCAGGACCGCTTCGGAGCCTTTGGCGGAGAGCGCTAGGCTGACGCAGCCATTTTGTCAGCCCCTACCGACGACTCTGCAGAAAGAGATGTCGGTGCTGCAGAAACACCTTCGGTTTCTGAAGGTGTCTTCAGACCGACGACGCTCACCATAAAAACGTACCCTAAGCTTAAGACTCCTATTAAACCTAAAAAGACTGCACTTCAGTCTCCAGTTCAAGGCCCCATGCCTAAGAAGCAGTTGCTTAAAATGGCTGAAGATTTGATCTCTTTAATCAGGGGTTCCCAACCCCCTCCTGACAAAAGGCCTAGACAAGAGGAAGATTATGCCTCCTCTGATCAAGTGTCTATTTCCTCAGGCTCTTCTGAGGACCAGGATTACTCCTTCTCCCCTTATGAAGATTCTGATGCTGAGGATTCTATTCCCTCAGCTTCTCCTCCTGAAGATTACTCCTTTGGGGAAACTTTACACACTGTGAGGGAACATTTTCACTGGGAAGGTCAGAACTACTCTGACTCCAAGAAAAGGCTCAGAGAGTTTATTTTACTCCCCCAGCACAGACCACTTGCCATCCTCCCAGTTTTAGACATTGTGGATGATGTTTACTCAGAATCTAGTTTGAACCCAGATTCTCTGCCTCCTGCTCCAGTCAAACCAGACAGATACTATAGAGTGCCTGATTCACATAAATTCCTTTATAAAAGTCCTGTTGCTGATCCATAGACTATCTCCCAGGGTCCCAAAGGGGCTAAGGCTTCTATGGCAAAAAATCCTGTACCCTCTGAAAGGGACTCCAGAGCACTAGACAGGTGGGGGGAAAAAGGTTTACACCTCAGCCACTCAAGCTATGAGAGCACTAAATTGCTTATTTCACATGTTAAATATCAGCAATTTCTCATGTATCAGCTAAAACAAAAAATGAGCACACTCCCTCAATAGTCTGAATTGAAAGAAATGCAGGATCTGTTGCATGCAGCTGAACAAGTGGGCAAACATACTTTACAATGTGGTTTTGATTGTTTGGAGGCTTCCTGCAGAGCAGCTGTCACTGGGTCTGTTATACGTAGACATGCTTGGTTAAAGGAACAAACTCTGCCTGATCATGTTAAAGCAAAGCTTCTAGATGCTCCCTTACAGCAGGATGTTCTATTTGGAGTTAAGGCAGAAGAAGTCTTAAAGAAAATGGAGGATAAGGCAAAATCTATGCAGACAGTCACAGATTTTCTACAGGTACAGCCCCCTCGCTTCAGCAGAAATTGGCCAACAAAAAATTGGTCCTTTCCAGCTACTGACAGACCACAGAGGGGTAAATACAGACGTCCAAGAGGCAGGGGACAACCACAAGCCCAATACAAACCTCGACAATGGGGCACTGCAACACAGAAGGGAGGAGAAGACAGGCCCCTATCCACTAGAAGGCAAACTCAATGACTTGCACCTCATCTGGCCAAGCAACAGTTTCTTGGCAGCTCCCTTGGGAGGAAAATTCGCACTTTTTTCAGACAACTGGCACATTGTCACAAAGGACAAATGGGTCCTAGACATAATTTCATGAGGATACAGATTCCATTTCCACACCTTGCCAATGAAAAGAGGAATGCCAAACCTGCCACAAAATCAATGGGCAGAGGCACAAAAACAAATTACAGCTCTCATGGATATGAGAGCCATTCAACTGGTACCTACACAAGAGCAAGGCCAAGGATTTTACTCAAGACTCTTTCTAGTCCCCAGAAAGGACAAAGCCTGGAGACCAATTCTGGACCTTTCAGTTCTAAACACCTTCTTACAAGTACCCAAATTCAAGATGCTAACACTACAGCAGCTTCTTCCCATGTTGGGCAAGAAAGCATGGCTAGTAACGTTGGACCTCAAGGAGGCATACCTGCATGTCCCTATCAGACAAAGTTGCAGAAGATACCTCCATTTCATTGCAGGTTCAACCCATTACCAATTCTCTGCACTGCCCTTTGGCTTATCTACTGCACCCAGGTCTTCACAAAATGCCTGGCACCAGTAATTGCATACTGCAGACAGAGGAATTCAAATATACCCATACCTGGATGACTGCCTCATTCAAGCAGAAAGCAAGGACATCCTCTTACAACATCTGACTTTTGTAAAACATCTTCTAAGTTGCCTGGGGTACACAGTAAATGAAAAGAAATCAAAACTAGTACCCTCACAAAATATGACATTCCTGGGTGCCAGCTTGAATACAACGGCCCAGAAGGCTTATCTGACGCCAGACAAACAACTACAACTGACTCAATATTTCAAAACACAGACCCTACTCCCTGCAAGAAAAATTCTGCAGGCCTTGGGCTTCATGGCATCTTGCATACTACTAATACAATTTGCAAAGTGCATATGAGGAAATTACAGTGGTACCTAAAAAAGTGTATGGTCTCAACACAGCCACAGTTTGGACACAATGATATCTCTCATTCCGTGCCTACAACAGGAGTTTCTGTGGTGGTCACAGGCATGTCACCTCAACAAGGGTCAGCCTTTCACCTTGCCCCCAGCCAGGCAAACTATGACAACAGATGCATCAGACTACGCCTGGGGGGCACACATGGCAGGACAGTGCGTTCAAGGCGTATGGACTACAGATCAAAGAAATCTGCATATCAATCAAAAAGAGATGCTAGCTGTACAGAATGCTCTGACAGCCTTCAAGAACCTATTACATCCAGGATAACTTACAATAAGGACGGACAACACCACAGTAATGTGGTACATAAACAAACAAGGAGGTACACACTCCTACCCCCTATGCAGACAAGCAATGACCTTGTGGAACACAGCACTGGCTTACCAAGTTCAGTTACAAGCTCAATTCCTGCCAGGAAAAAAGAACACATTGGCAGATGACCTCAGCAGAAACATCATGGATCCCCACGAGTGGAAGCTGGATCCATAAGTATTTGCAATGATAACTCAAAAATGGGGCCTTCCAGACATAGACCTGTTTGCCAGCCCCCAAAACTATCAGCTAACAAAATTTTGTACAAGGACACTTCACCATCAAGCTTGGAAAGTGGACACACTCTCATTCAGTTGGAAAAACCTGACAGTATATGCCTTCCCTCCATTGCCTCTCCTCCCAAAGGTGCTACTGAAAATCAGAAAGGAGAGACCACGACTGATACTCATAGCCCCAGACTGGCCACGCCAGCACTGGTACCCACTATTAAGGAATATGGCCCAAGGCCCACCTTGGATTTTGTCACAGATTGCTCATTTGCTCACACAGCAAAACAATCAAATTCTACACAGCCAGCTCAAAACCTTAAATCTGGCTGCATGGCAAATCAACTAAGCATCCAGCCAGCTCCTCTTTCACAAGCAGTTATGGAGGTTCTTCTGGAAGCTAGGAGGCCCAGCACCAGGAAGGCCTACTCGGACAAATGGAAAAGATTTTGCGCCTGGAACCAAGCTAAAGGCCAAAACACACTTCAGCCTCACATGCCTCAGATTCTACAGTATTTAACTGAGATGTTGCACAAAGAACTTTCTTTTTCTTCCATTAAAATCCATGCATCAGCTATTTCAGCACACTATAACACGGATCCACCCTTATTTTCACATCCACTTCTAAGGCAGTTCCTCAGAGGGGCAAAAAACATTAGACCCCCCAGGAGAGCACCTACACCAACATGGGACCTCAATTTTGTTCTGGAAAAACTTACGCTACCTCCCTTTGAACCAGCCTTCTCTGCAGATCTACAGCTTCTATCATGGAAGACTGTCCTGCTGCTAGCAATAACTTCAGCTAGAAGAGTCTCAGAGCTGCAAGCACTAATGGCAGTGGAACCGTTCCTCATTTTTCATCAAAACAGAGATTCTCTACGTACTAATCCTTCCTTCATGCCTAAGGTGGTTTCCAGTGTGGCTTTAAACCAAACCATCCACTTACCCACCTTTTTCCCAAATCCACAGAACAAAGGAGAAAGATTCCTGCATTCCTTGGACATTCACAGGCAACTTCATTACTACTTGGATAAAACTAAGGTTTTCAGAAAATCTGACCAGCTCTTTGTATCCTATGCTACAGCTTCACAAGGGAAGGCTATATCAAAACAAACCATTTCGAAATGGATAGGCCATTGCATTCGTTTTTGCTATACCCATCATGGAAAACCAGTTCCTGCTACCATTAGGCCCCACTCTACCAGGGCAACAGCTACATCTACAGCCTTCCTCAGGGGGGTTCCAACCAAGGAGATTTTGGAAGCTGCAACTTGGAGTTCAGTACACACCTTTACCAAACACTACCACTTACCAATTTACTCTAAAACTAGAGCTGGCTTCGCCACTGCAGTTCTGCAGGGCCTTCTAGCCTCCTCCCACCCTCTGTGAATCCTCCACCCATCCTTAGCTTTGGGATTCTACCCAAGTGTGATGACTGCAGCAGGGTAACATGATGAACATAGTACAGTTTTGTACCTACCATAAATGTAGATGTTCGAGTGTACACCCTGCTGCAGTCCAGGTTACCCCCCCCCCCTCCACCCCCTCTGATCTAACTGACTAAATATTTACAAAACCTTCCTGATGTATTTGCTTATAGTTAGAGGGATTTTATGTTTGTGCTAAAACTTCATAAATTGGTACTAATTACTGACCACCTTTTTGGGGGCACCTGACATCTGGGGCAAGAAAAACTGAAGAAAATGGCGTCTGATGCATTATATATACCCCTGGCGCACTGACGTCAGGGAAGAAGCGACAGCAACCAATGCCAACGGACCAAGACTTTGGAATTCCGGCCGACTGCGGGGACCGCCTGACGACAGGATAACCCAAGTGTGATGACTGTACACTTGAACATCTACATTTATGGTAGGTATAAAACTGTACTTTTCTTTACAGCTTGTTGAATAGCTCTTCCATCTTGGATTGGTTGATGAGCATAAATTCAGCTGCTTATGCTGTTATTTGCATGCCACAGTGTTTACATTGTTTTTGCAACTGTGCAAATATTCAAATGATGCACTACCATGATGCATACACTGTGTAAATGGGATGTGTAGGCTTTATTGAATCTGGCTGCCTTTTTTTTGTTTTGTTTTTTGACCTGTCCCTGTGGATCTGTAAAATATGGTTCTTGTCAGGTTTGCTTTTACTGGTAGGCTTGCCTATCATGAGTTGCTCTCTGTTTTGTCTCATTACTGTGCATGAGTTTCAGTCATAATTTATAGTCCTTTGTTTTCATTCGCATGTATTTAGTTTTCCATGAGTAATGCTGTTATTGAAAAGTTGATCTGATGTAGTCCAGTTGTTGAATAAAAGGGCATAAAATATGTTCACATTTTTCTTTAGTACTTTACAGAACAGGAATTAACATCTGAAGTTTTGGACTATTTATTACAGTACTGTTGCTTTTAATTCTAAGGTTGAGTTATTTTTTTTATTTTTCTCAAATAAAGAATTGAAGATGGTCTGTTATTTTCACAGTAGGGACAGCTATCTCTTTTAATCTCTTGTATGGTTTATCTACTTGTTTGTGCTGTGACTCACTGTTGGTGTACACAGGTTCCCTCACCCCTTTGCCTTTGCATTTATTTTGATACCAATTCCTGGTAGGAAAAGCAGTCTTTAACCAGCAGTCTAAACTCTTGCTTAGCCTCAAACAACTCTATTACCTTTCCCTATTTAGTTATTTAATTCCAACACCTTGGATGTTCGTGTTTAACTGTTGCAGTCTTGACTTAATGGGATTTCCTGCTTCGGAAGCCCTTGGTCGGCCTGACTACCAGAGTAAAAAAATTCCCTCCTCCTAAGGCTGGCGGACACCCTACCCTGACATCAGTGCATTTTCATATAAAGGGAGCCAGCTGACACCATGACATCAGTCTGTCTTGCCGTCGGAGCCCAAAGCAGTAGTGAGTGTGTCGGTTGGTCCACATCAGAATGAGAAATCTTCTAAAAGCTATGTACTCTGTTGAGGAACTCTCTTTCTTTCGTGTTGGATAAAGTTAACAATTGTCTCTGATGTGGGAAAACATATCCCACACAGAGACTTTCATAGTTTGTGTCGCATGCTTTGACCCAAACCACAATGTCCCTAATTGCCATCTGTGCTCCTTTTTCTCCAGTAAATTCCAACCCTTTCTTGCCTACTTTCTGTACCTCCACTTGAAATCATTCTTATTGCAGCCTTTCTGAAGTGGAAATGGATAGGATGATGCGGAAGTTTGTCTGCACTCAGATACAGTTGGGAGTCCTGCCTGCCCTCTCTCCCTCCGGAGTGGGGGGGGGGTATGCAATCCATGTTCATTTCTATTACTCTGTCTCTGATCCACCATCCAGTTTGAGAGCCTTTTGATCCAAGGACACTCTGCGTCAAGGGGTCGGCTCCGATTGTGCCTTGTATGCCGATGCTGGCCATGGCACTGAGCAGGTCTGATCCGACTAGCTCAGATCCGTGTGGCTCTCGAAGCCATAGCTTCGTCGCTGGATCCTAGGGGATGGTGTTAGCTCTGACCTTTTCAGAGCAGAGCCTTCCCCTTGGTATCTTGGCACCTGGAGAGTTTGGCACCGGCTCCCCCATTGGGTCAGAGGGTTATGACTCTGGCCATTGTTCCTTCCAAGGAGGTCCATTCCCCTTAGGCTTTCTACATGGTGGAGAGGGTCCTCTTGATCCCATCGAGACCTTTGACGATCTCATCTTCAGAGTCCATCTGGGCTCCCTCTGTTTTTGGCATGGATCCAGCCATTTTACCATCTCAGGGACAGCCTACTGCCTCTTTGCCCCAGGGCGCTCCCTCTTGGGAGCAACGAGATGTTGGCAAATCCTCCCCAGAGACCTCTACTGAGGAGGTTCCTCACAAACGTACGTGCAAAAAAGGCACTTGGACTACCCACCGGATTCCCTCACGGCAGACACCGATTTGGAGGAAGGGGGAAGGTTCCCCCGGTCACCCCACCAAAGATGTCTCCTGTGGAGACATCATGGAAATCCTATGCCAGCATTGGGGGTGGTCTGCCCAGAAACCTAAACTGGATAAATTGGTGTTCCTGGAGGCATTTGGCACAGGACCCTCGTCTCCTCCCGCGGTTCCTTTGGTGGATCTTATTACATCTGGGAAGTAAGAATGTAAGAACTGGAAATTGCTTAGTATGAATAGAGATTTGTTAAATGTGGTAGGGGAATACCCTAGTTTTAGATATAGTAACTGCCTTAATTTAAAAAGACTATTGTGTAAGGAGAAAGTGTTACATGTACCTTCTGATATAAGGGTCAAGTTTAGGCAAGGAACTTTTCCTTGCAAGAAATGTTGCACTTGCAAGTTTATTACTGTTGATAAGAAATATGAAAACATGGAGTTAGGTATTATGTTCACACCGAACTTTTATGCCACATGTGATACCACTAACGTAATCTATTTGGCTACATGTGAAAGTTGTGAAGCCTACTATGTGGGAATGACCACACGTAGACTCAAAGATCGGGTCTACAATCATATATATGATATACGAAAGGCAAATACAAACAATGCCTTAGCTAGACATTGTCAGTCATTCCCGACCCATGTTTTTAAGTTTAGGGTCTTACAGATTCTGTATCCCAATAGAAGGGAAGGTAGTGTATTAGGAACCCTTGAGTTGAATGAGTTAAGATGGATCTTAACCCTTAGGGCACATCTAGAACCTGGCCTGAATGTAGCCCTTAGCATTAGACCTGCACTTCTATGAATAACCACTGATGCCATTTGCCTTGTGGTTTTTGTTTCACCTTTCTCCTCCCTTGTGCTCCTTTACATAAGAGCCCTGGGTAGATTGGGCTAAAGTCATAATAATTTTCTATGATGCAAACAGATCTTGGTTTGGGTTGGCCTTTGATTGTTGATTTATGCTTTTATGAGACATATCGATATTTCATTTACATTGTGTATATTAGTTAATTAATTTTATTCATGTTTTTCCACAGCCTTCACATCACCTTTCACACCACCTCTCACTTCCAACCCCCCCCCCTTTCCCCTTCCCCCTTCCCTTTCTTCTATTTGTATTTTTGCACTTATGGCTTATGCTGATTTTATTAGTCTGCCAATAAGGACAGCATATATTTATTTATTTTTGTGAATATAATATATATAAACCATTTGTAGAACTAATCTCATTGGACATAAATTTTGAAATAACATTCTTAGTATGGAAATATTTTGAAACGATATACATAATTTAGGATGGCATGATTATTTCTGTTTATATTAAAAAATGTTTTTAATGTGGACTAAATGGGTTGACTTCATATATGGTCTGATGAAATCTTGGGAAGTTCTTGTAGTGTTTTACTAACTATGACCATTTTTAAAATGTGAATTTATTTCTTTAAACTGATTTAAATTGCCTTTGCCTGCCCAATTATCTGTTAATTAGGGCGTGTTTTTTATATATAAGGACAAGGTATAATTCTGTTTAATGTAACCTGATGAAGCGCACTAGCTAAGTGCATGAAAGCGCTTGTTTTGTCCTGAAATAAATCCATTGTTTTATTCATCGTGGTGGTTCCAGTGATTTGTCAGATTATGATACATCTGGGAAGTAGAAAGAACCGGACATGGTGAAGCCCATTTTAAAATGCCTGGACAAGGTTTTGAGTCCCCCTTCGGACAGGACCCATTGGACTTCAGGGATCCCCGGTTGATGATATGGTGGCAGCCGCAACTAAGGAGGAGTTTGCCCAGGAGAGCTCCACTGTCCACCCTCCTGACCGAGAGTCCAGGGGGATGGACCGTTTTGGGAAGCAGGTGTACTCAGCAACATTTTCTGTGCATGTGCTGAATTATATGGCACATGTGATTAGGCTGCAGCGAGACCTGGTCAAGGAAATCGCTGAGTCTTCCCCTGGGTCCATGTTGGTGGAGGACGAGAAAGTGTTCTCCTCCCAAATGGCTACCCTAACATCTGTTGCCAACCCGTCAATGCATCTCCTCTCCCATGCAACCGAGGCCACTGCTAGAACTGTCGGTACAGGAGTTGCCATCAAACTCAGCACCTGGCTCCACCTCTTTGCCTTTTTGGAACCCTTTAAGGTGCTTTTTTGGAACCCTTTAAGGTGCCTTTTACGAATGCCCTGTACGACGGTTCCTCCCCTTTTTGGGAAGCAGGTACATGAAACCTTTGTTCAGAGTGAGAAGGATGGGAAGACTCTGTCTGCCATCAGGATCCGCTTTTCGGCCCCTCAACAAACATTCTTGAGGAATCAGCGCAGGGGCAAGAAGATGTGTTCTGAAGAACACTCGGACGCACCTTCCCCCAAGGGCAGAGGAGGTTTGATAGACACCACCCTAGAGGCAGAGGGGGGGTCTGAGAAATCAAGGGTCTCGAGAGCCTTTCTTGGAGAGACCCGCTCAGCAACCCTGAAGGGTTGCCGGGCTGCTCGTCTCAGGAGGCAGTCAGGGGTCACCTAATGCTACAGCAAACAGCGAGGGAGTCCATCATGGAAGATTGTTGGGTGTTGCAAATTATATCCAGAGACTATTCAATCCCTTTTCTCATGTCACCTTCTCCACCCAGACACCTCACGGAAGTTCCACACAAGCAAAGAGAGGATGCACCACTGGAAATTGCAAAGCTGATAGAAAAGTGAGTTATCCAACCCTTTCCCACAGAGCAGTCCAGGTTAGGCATTTATTTTAGGTTCTTTTTGGTGCCAAAGAAGACGGGGGACTTAAGACCCATTCTGGATCTCTCCACCTTGAACCTGTCAGTGGCCAAGGTGAAATTCTGGATGGTCACTCTTCTGTCTATCCTGCCCTTCCTGCAGAAAACGATTGGATGTGCTTGATCGACCTTCAGGATGTGTACTACCATATCAGAATGGACAGGTGCTCTCGGAGGTTCCTACAATTCTGGCTGGGTGCCAATCATTATCAGTTCAGAGCGCTCCCCTTTGGTCTCACCACAGCCCCCAGGGTGTTCACCAAAGTGATGGCAATGGTGGCGGCTCACTTGAGGCTCCAAGGCATGCAGTTCTTCCCCTTCCTGGGTGATTGGCTCCTCGCTGCCTGTTCCAGGCATCAACCTCAGTCAAGTGAGGGATTCCTTTCTTCTCTTAGCCCAGCGGTTGGGCATTGCCATCAATCTCAACAAGTCATCACTGGCCCCAATTGAAGTGTTAGATTTCATTGGGGCTCAACTGGACACTATTCAAACCAAAGTCTTTCTTAACTCGGAGAGGATTCAGTCTCTGAAGCTATATGTGCTTTGCATTCTTCAAGCTCAGTCACTGACAGTGGAAATTGTGTTAAGGGCGCTGGGGTCTATGGCGGCCATGATCAGTCTCTTGCCCATGTCATGTTTTCACATGTGGGTTCTTCAATGGACCCTTGCGGTCCAGTGGTCCATGTTAGATCTCCCCGTTTCTCATCCTGTTGGAATCCTTCGGGTGTGCAGGGACTCTCTTCTGTGACGGATTCATTCTCCAGATCTTGTTTGGGGTGTCCCTTTTCTTCCACCTTCCCCTTCAGCCACGGTGACCACAGGCTCCTCCCTGTTAGGGTGGGGAGCACTGCTGGGAAGGACAGTCCAAGGCACCTGATCCCCCTATGAGACCAGATTGTATCTCAGTGTCCTAGAGATGACGGCGGTGCTTGCAGGCTCTCCATGCCCATCTTCCCCCAGGGAAGATTGCTATCCAGGCGGACAATATGTCTGTGTTCTGGTACATCAACAAATGGGGGAAACCAGGTCTTACCTTCTATGTCGCAAAGCCATAAGAGTGTGGTAGTGGGCAGTCTTCAACAGCCGTTTTCTTGTGGCAACACACATTCCAGGGAGGTGCAACATTCTAGCGGACAGGCTCAGCAGGTTTATTCTGATGCCTTACAAGTAGTCTCTGAATCTTTCAGTAGTGAAACGGATCTTTCTCAAGTGGGGTCAGCCTTGCTGCGATTTCTTTGCCTCTCCTTCTAACAGAGAATGCAGCATGTTCTTAGCTGTGAACCCTCCACTGGGGGAAGCCCCCAGAGATGCTCTGATTCATGCTTGCCCCACCCAGTCTTCTGTATGCTTATCCCCTCCTCTTTTCTTGATTCCAAAATTCCTTCAGAAAGCTCGCAGGCTGGTGAGCTTAGTTATCCTCATTGCCCCATTCTGGCCTCTTCAGGTCTGGTTCCCCTCTCAATGGTCTAATATTGGACGTTGGATCCAGTTCCGGATCTTATTTCTCATCCTTCAGGGGTTTTACATCCAGACCTGGGAAGTCTGAAACTCACTGCTTGGCTTCTCCAGTTTCCATGATAGTCCGGACACCGGCTTATCTTCGCCTGTCAAAAGGATCTTGGTGGCGGCTCACAAGTCTTCCACCAGAAAGGTGTACTCCAGCAAATGGAAACTTTTTTCAATTCGGGCCTAGCAGCGTGCCTTAGATCCCTTCACTGCCCTGGTTTCCACAGTTTTGGAATTTTTGGCAGGGATCTTTCAGCAGGGTGCCAGTTTTATGGTCAAGCTCCAACTTGCAGCAATTTCTAATTTTCATGTAGGTGATAATATGGCTTCCTTAGCATCCTCTAAGCTTTGCAAAGCCTTCCTAAAAGGCATCTTTCTTCGGCCCCCAGTGAAGGACCTAACACTGCTGTGGGATATTACATTAATTCTGCAAGCTCTAATTTTGTCCCCTTTTGAGCCTGCAGCCTCTGGACCTGCAGTGTCTGTCCTGGAAGACAGCCTTCTTGGTTGCTATTACCTTTGCCAAGAGGATTTTGGAGCTTCAAGCATTGTTGGTCAAGCCCCCGTGTATGATTTTTCATAAGGATAGGATATCCTTGTGTACTAACCCATCTTTTCTCCCTAAGGTAACTTCAGAGTCCAATATTAATCAGGTGATTAATCTCCAGATCTTTTTCGCAAATTTTCAAAACAAGGGAGAATATAAATTGTACTTGTTGGATATGCACAGACAGTTACATTTTTATCTACACAGGACTAAATCCTTTCGCAAGTCTGACCAGCTTTTCATTTCCTACTCTAAACCCTTTTTGGGGAACCAGTATCCAAGGTCACTATTGCCTGTTGGATTTCACAGTGTATTATTCTGGCATATTCTGCTAGGGATTTATCCCCGCCAGGTCATGTGAAGGCACATTTACCAGATCTATGGCTACTTCAGCGGCCTTTTGCTCCAGAGTTTTGTTAGACGATATCTGCTGTGTGGCTACTTGAGCTTCATCTCATACCTTCCTTTCGCATTATAAGTTGGACATCATATCCAGGAATAGGGCATCCTTTGGCTCCACCGAGCTCCACAATATCCTTCCATGAAGGCCTCCCAGGTGTTTAGTAGCTGGGGACTCTGTCGCACAGGTTGAAGATCAAATGAAGACAACAACTTCAGATAAAGAAGTTATGTAATCACCATAACGTTCCATCTGAGTTGTTGCTCTTCGTTTGTTTTGAACTGTTCCCCCCTCCTTCCCCCTGCCTTGCACAGGCTGCATGGTGGTCTGACGAGTAGAGGACGTGGTCACCTCCGATGTGGATGCTAGTTGGGCAGCAAATTCGATCTGAAGGGAGGAAGGAGACAGGGGCATTATGGGTAGGGGAGGAGCTTTGAGCTCAGATCAGAAGCTGGATATGTGGCCAAGTCGGATTAGTGCCAGATCTGGGAATCGACACATTGAAGATAAATGAAGAACAGCAACTCAGATGGAATGTTATGGTGAGTACATAACTTCTTTTTATTGCTGAACCAACTAATGTGCGAGTACATAGTTTACCTCTGTAACCTTTGATCTGATGTTGTCAATCTTCTTTTTATCCTTGGCAGATGGGTTTGGTTCCGATAATGGAGCCAACTCGGCTGATACTACAGCTCAAGCCAGCCAAAAACTCTCAAACTTCACCTCTACCCAGAATCCCTCTCTCTCGATTACCTCTGATCTCATTTGCCGCTTTCCGAAACGGTCACGTCTAACTACTGCTCTCAAGATTTAGTGGCTTAGGTAAATTTTTTGACCTTTTTTATCAGTTTCTTCTTCTTTCTTCTTACTTGTAGTATATTCTGTAAAGTATCGTCTTTGATAAATTTTTTCCTTGAACCTTCATGCATTTCCCACTATAATTGTTGCTAGTGCCCTCCTTTCTCACTCGCAGCTTTTTTTTCCCTTTACATGCTTGTGCATTTCTCTGCTATCATTGCTGATGGTCCTTTTTCCCTTCTTTTATCCTTTAAATATATATGAAAATAATTTCCTCTGTCAGTTCCTTTTCTTCTGTAGACTGATAGTTTAAGTGGCTTTTTCTCTAGCTTCCTTTCTCTTGTTGACATGGCTGAGAAGAGTAAGACTCCCTCTAGGTTCAAAAACTGCCACAAGTGTGCCCATACAATTCCCTCATCAGATTTCCACACTCTATGCATTTATTGTCTAGGCCCCCACCATTTACAAGAAGACTGCAGCATTTGTCAGGTCTTTAGCCATTGAGCTCTTGTGGAAAGGCAAAATAAGCTTATCTTAAAAAGGTCTTCTTCCCTCAGCTTTTGGGGAAGCCTTATCTTATGTAGATAATGCAAAAACAGACATCTCATCTCCTTTATCCTCTTCATCTCTGGACAAATGCAAGAAAAGAAATGTTTCTGTTCCGACCTCCTCCTGGTTCAGAAAGTTAAGAAATTGAAGCCCTCTGTTTCAAAAGTTTCAACGTTAACTGCAGGCCTCTGCTGTTGACATTCCAATGCTGACCATTCCGGCACCGATTGTCATTTCGAGCCTTTCGACGTCAAAGGCATCGGTACAGGAAATCATTACTGCCTCACCTGTTATAACCACAGTGCCTAGAACTACTTAGTTATATTGATCCTTTTGCTGGGGAGTTCCCTGAAGTTTTGCAGAGGCCTAAATCCCCTTCTACTTTTTGGGTCCACTCCACCAAAATTTTTTCTGAACTCCATATAGAGAGGCTAGTGAATACAATTTTATGCCAAAACAACCACTCGACAGTAACCAGTAACTGGACTTGAGTACTCTAATACAGTAAAAGTTTTTATTCCACATGCAGGTAAAAAGGTCAATTAAAAAATACAGTCAAGCGCTTTCGTCATCCAAGACTTCATCAGAACTGTGAAAAACAAGTAAAACAACAGCTTATGTAAAAAGTTACTCCCCAATTAACCCTACTAATTAGATATTAAAGTCCTGTACCTTACATTAAAAGTATAAGTAAGTATAAATATATTAGAATCAAAGACTGAGGTTAAAATACATAACAAAACAGAGTGTTAACTACTGCAAAACTGTTAACAAAAAAATAAAAAAATGTTAATAAAAAATATTAATTAACAAAACTATACACATATATATATATATATATATATATATATATGTACACACACAAGTCTCTTGTTATAATTTGGTTGCCCTATACTTCAACTCAGATTGAATGGAAATGTGATTGTTTAAACCAGGGGCTACAGTGGCATTCAGTCGTAATTGCCATCTCATTTCGGCCCTGTCCAGTTTTAGTCCAGTCACCCCCTCTAATGTCTCTACCAATCACCTCCAAACTACCAAATAGAAAACTGTGGTCAGGGTTGACATGAGATCACTAATTCATTTGGTGGTCTCCTTCTTGCATATCAGGGGTTTAACATCTTTAATTACACAGGTATCGACATCAGTAAAGATTTCTTTTCACTTTTAATGAAAGGAATAAAATTTGTACCGTCTAGGAAGGAAGAAGTTTGTACTACTCTAATGGAATTTAAACTCTGTACTAGAAAAATGAATCTGAAGTACCTCTTTAGGGGATAACCCCTTACTAGGTAGAAGGGATAAACTGAAAAAGAAAAGCTGTTATTATCCACCTTTACACCCTCTTAATGGGACTTTTGATCAGATTTGTTCCCAAGAGATGCATCAAATGTTGAACCAGCACAGACCTAAACAATTTAATTTGACAAAGAAAGTGAACTACTAGAAGAATTAAGAAGCAACCCTAGTTTGAGATTTATGAAGCCGGACAAGGGTGGGGGGATGGCTATAGTCAATATTGAAGACTGTAACAACAGCATTTTTGGTATGTTACAAGATGAAAACAAGTACCAATGTGTTTCTAGAAATGAAATAAACATTTTGTACAGAAAATCAAACTGTTATTGAGGACTCTCTGTTTCAGGGAGTAAGAAATGAAGAGACATACCAATTTTTGAATAACGAACATCCAACAATCCCGGTGGTTTTCAGCATTCCGAAGACGCATAAAAATATTTATGACCCTCCATTACTGGCTTATTATTTCTTGTCTGACTAGTATTACATATTCACTAGGTGTCTTTGTTGATCTGGTGGTTAGGAAATCTTTAGCTCCCATTGATCATATGCTGTATGACTCTTGGGAATTTTTGGGCCGGATTAAGGAAGAATATTACAGTGAGGATGTTAGTTTCTCAACAATTGATGTGGATTTATTTACTTCTATACCCCATGATATAGGGTTGGAATTTTTTCATGAGGTGTTAGTTGAAAAAAACAACCTGAGGAACACCTTGGTTAATTTCATTATGTTAATGGAAACTATTTTGGTGAACAACTTTTTCAGTTTTGGTGGTGAATTCTTTCGCCCGACCAACAGTGTAGCAATGGGAAGTAGTTGTGCTCCATTGTTTGCAAATTTAGTCATGTACCGTTGGGAAGTGAGTATATTATCAACAGTCCATTTAAGGATTTTTGGGCAGTGTACCTAAGGTTCTTGGATGACCTTTTTATCCTCTGGAAGGTAGGGGACAAGCACACCAATTTTCTTACATTTTTGAATGATATTTGTAATTATTTTAAGTGTACTGGAAACAGTGGCAATTCAAAGATAAATTATTTGGATGTATGGCTTTGGAAGGACACAAGTAAAACATGTTTTCAATCTTGTGTCTATCGAAAGCCTACTTTTTCGAATGACTATCTTGAGTTTCGGAATAGTCACCCTCACTTTGTAAAGAGGAACTTAGTGAGAGGTCAGATGGTTTGCATAGCCAGAATATGCTCCGATTTTGAAATAGTAAAGTCAGAGATGGACAAACTGACTAAACTGTTTGTAGCAGAGGGTACCATTGGAATTTTTTGTAACCATTAGTGACCAAGT
The DNA here is from genome assembly GCF_019279795.1 of Protopterus annectens. NCBI lineage: Eukaryota > Metazoa > Chordata > Ceratodontiformes > Protopteridae > Protopterus > Protopterus annectens. The sequence continues at coordinate 1,214,930,485 of NC_056729.1, forward strand.
TGTACGTGAATGGGGCAATAGATATAAACCACTACTTGGGGTCATTCAGAACAAGGAGGATGAAGTTTCCCATCTACAAACTAATGATTTTTCATAGTCTATGGTACTAACGTACGGGGGAACCTGTAACTTAGAGAACTTATAAAGAAAAACTGGAATCTATTCAAAGGTAACCAAGAACTGTTGGCTTTTTTAGGTGATGAACCAACCTTTTCCCTATAGGACAAACAGGAATTTGAAAACTTTACTAGCACATCCCATTGAGAGTAAAACCAAGATAACTAAGGGAACTACAAAATGTGGGGCATGTGACTATTGCAAATATATCATTTCAATCCCTACTGTATGTATAGGTCCCAATGACTTAGAAGTGAGGTTGGCTACAGGATCCTGCGTTACCAATGGTGTAGTTTACATTGCTGTCTGTCAGGGTTGCCATGATTTTTATATAAGTAAGATGGAAAGAATTTATGAGCACCTATACAGTATTAAGAAAAGTGACGAAATAATGCACTGTTTAGGCATATTAATGTCAACCCCGACCATAGTTTTCTATTTGGTATTTTGGAGGTGGTTGGTAGCGACATTAGAGGGGGTTGACTGGACTAAAACTGGACAGGGCCGAAATGAGATGGCAATTACAACTGAATGCGACTGTAGCCCCTGAATGCGACTGTAGCCCCTGGTATAAACTATCACATTTCCATTAAATCTGACTTGAAGTATAGGGCAACCAAATTATAACACCAAGAGACTTCATATATATATATTTTTTGTTAATATTTTTTTGTTAATTAACATTTTTTTATTTTTTTTATTATAAAATTTTTGCAGTAGTTAACACTATGTTTTGTTATGTATTTTAACCTCCGTCTTTGATTCTGATATATTTATACTTATTTATAGTTTTAATGTAAGGTGTAGGACTTCATAAGATCTAATTAGTAGGGTTAACTGGGGAGTAGCTTTTTATATAAGCTGTTGTTTTACTTGTTTTTCACAGTTCTGATGAAGTGCTGGATGACGAAAACGCTTGAATGTATTTTCTAATTGACCTTTTTACCAGCGTGTGGAATAAAAACTTTTACTGTATTAGAGTATTTGAGTTAAGCTGAGTTGCTGGCTACTGTCGAGTGGTTATTTTGGCTGTTATTGGTATTTTGACCACTCTCTACGCCACCTGCTGTTTTTAGAATAAAATTTTATGGGCTAGAGGACTTTCAGGTCCCCTTTTGGTTCCGACCCCCTTGGGTCTTGGTACCAAAACTTCCTTTACACTGCTAACTACTCCTACTCTAACCTCCTCGGAGTCCTCTCTTCCAGATCTCCCTGTGTCAGCTGTACTGGCTACAGACTTGTTTGCTTCTTCAGAGCTGGTAGTTACTCTGAGCTTTTCAGTTATTTCTGAACTGGAGTCCTCTTGGAGCTGTAGCTACCCTGTTGGTTCCAGGGGGCAGATATCGACTCCAGGTTTTTTGGAGCTGTCCCTGCTCCTCGGATTTTTAGCTCCCATTAGTTGGAATCCAGCTTCTGTCTTGACGGTTGGTTCTTCAGAGTGGGGAGTGACCCCGGTTTCAAGGCAGTCTATCTCAGTTCCGGGCTCCCTTCTGTCTTCGGGGGAGCAACCTTTGAGGCTGTTATGCAGAAGACCCTTTCTCTTGCAGAGACTCAGTCAACACCTTCCCCCTTGGAACAGGTACCCCCCCTTCTATGTAAAGTATTCCTCCTGCCTCTCCACTGGGGCACTGGTGATGAAGCCTCAGGTGTCACAGGCTGAAGTACTATCATCTTGTGATACATCCCCAGATTATGCCCCTGAAGAGGTCCCTCACAAAAAGAAATGCAAGAGGAAGTACTTGGATTCCCCCCAGGAATCACTCACCAAGGACACAGATTTCATTGAGGGAGAAGGGTCCCCATGGTCACCTCCTGAAGATGCCTCATTTGGAGACATCCTGGAAATTTTAAAACAGAGGTGTGGCTGGAAGTCCTAAAACCCTTCCTCTGAGGAATCAGTTTACCCTGCAGGCTTTCAGCACCCACACATCTGCCTCTTGGGTGACACCACCTATTGACAAACTCATTCAGTTGCTTTCACAGTGGGCATGGAAGCCTCCAGACATCATTGAGCCAATCCCAAAAGACATGATAAAATACTTTCTGCCCCTGAAGATAAACAGTTCTGGGCCAAGAGGTTAGTTGTAGATGCTATGGTCATAGTGGCTTCCACTAAAACGGAACTTGCTGAGGAGAGTTCCTCTGTCCATACATCCAACAGGGAGTCTCTGGATATCGACAGATTTGGGAAGTGTGTCTACACTTCACTGACCTTCACCATAAGGTCCTTGAATGTTTTGGCACATTTCACCAGACGCCAACAGGATCTGATTAAGGGGTTGTCAAACACTGTGGCGGGGGAGCTGTAGTTGAGGAAGTCCAAGAGAAAATGGCTTCCTATTTAGCCACCTTAGAGTCTGTGTCCAGTTCGTCCATGAGGCTGATCGCCCATACAGCCGAAGGGGCATACAGAGCAAGCGGGTACAAGTGTAGCCATAAGGAGACATGCCTGGATGTGCCTATGTGATTTTGTGGAACCATTCAAGTCTTCTTTCATCAGTGCTCCTTTTGACAGAAAATCCTTGTTTGGCCCAAAAGTAAAAGAGACTTTATCAAGGTGTGAGAAGGGTGGTAAGACCCTTTTTCCTGGGGCCGTACATTTCTACACCCCCAAAGGTCTTTTTTTAGGAGCCAGAGGTGTGGTGGAAAAACGTGGTTCAAGAAATCCTAAGTGGCTTTCCAAGCAGACGTGGAGAGGTTTCCCCAGGCGTGGGGGGGGGGCATCCAAAATGGAACATGACACCCTTGTGGCAGAGGTGGTCTGCAAAATCAGGGCTTCAGGGATTCCTTTCCAGGGAAGCCCTTTCAGCATTTCTGAAGGGAAGCCCAATTGTCTTCCTCTGGAGGCAGTTGGGGGATGCTTTTCTTTGCAGCTAAGCACCTGGCTAAACATAACATCAGATTCCTGGTTGCAGCGGATCATATCCAGAGGCTGTATCATTCCCTTTTCTCATCCTCCCCCCATGCACAGAAGAAAATCCCAGATGTTCACCCAACTGGAGGGATTCAGCTGTGGAGTAAATTCCAAAACTGCTGGACAAAAGAGTCATCCAAGAAGTTCCACCAGACCAAAAAGGATCAGGAACCCTACTCAAGATTATTTTTAGTGCCAAAAACGACAGGGGACTGGAGACACATTTTTGGATGTCAGTGTGCTGAAAAAATCCCATTCTGCAAACAAAGTTCCGGATGGTCACGGTACACTCTCTTCTTTCCTTTCTGAAGAAAAATGATTGGATGCACTCATTAGACCTTTAGGATGCATATTTATTACCATATAAAGGTGGACAAATGCTCCCGAAAGTTCCTCCACTTCTGGATGGGAGCCATTCATTACCAAGTTAAAGTACTGCCCTTTGGTCTCACCCAGCCCCCAGGGTGTTCACCAAATGCATGGCAATAGTAGCAGCTCACTTGAGACTGGAATGATCTGGGTGTTTCCATACCTGGATGATAGGCTCATAACCACTTCGATCAAGCATCAGTTAATGGTAGCCAGGGAGTACAACCTCGGCATCTGCACCCATCTGGGGAATTACAGTAAATCTAGAAAAGTCACATTTAACTCCCAACACAAAATTTAGAATTCATAGGGGTGGTCATGAATACTCAACTGTAGCATCCCTTCCTCCAGAAAGATGTCAGAAAATAGTTCAAAAGATAATCCGCAGAAAGAGGATTTCAGCTTGACTAGTCTTGCAAGCGCTAGGGTCGATGGCAGCTTCTATAACTCTAGTACCATTAGCCAGGTTACATATGAGAATTCTGCAGTGGCCTCTAACTTCCAAGTGGTCTATCCTTCACCAACCTCTGTCAGATGAAGTCCTGATCACCAGTTGTTGCAAAGCAGATTATCTTTGGTGGCATTCCAAAAAAATTCTCCAAGGTCTTCCCTTTGTTCTTCTGGAGCTTATGGCCATAGTGATCTCTGACACCTCCGAGAGGGGAAGGGGGGGGCATTATCTGGGCAAGACGGTCCAAGGCACTTGGATCCCATTAAAGGCCAATTTGCACATCAGTGTCCTGGAGATGAGTGGTGGTGCTTGTGCTGTGGGCCTTTCAGAAAGCTCTTCCTCATGGGACTTTTGCAATTCAAACAGACAATACATCAGAGGGTTGGTACATCAGCAAGCAGGGAGGAACCAGGTCTTATCCCCTTTTTCGAGAAGCCCTCAGAGTGTGGCAGTGGCCAATCTCTTCCAACCACTTTCTGAGAGCAATGCACATTCTGGGGAATTCCAATGTGATCGCAGACAAGCTGAGCAGATGCAGCCTTCATCCTCACGTGTGGTCCCAATCTAGAAGTGGCAAAATTGATATTCTGTTGTTGGGGGTCAACCTTGCTTTGACCTGTATGTGTCTCCCCTAAACAAGTACAACATCAGCAATTGCTTCACCCTAATTCCCCCTCTGAGGAAGTCACCCAGAGATGATTAATTTACCAGTTTTCTTCTCAAATCATTCCAACAAAGGAGAATATGCCTTACATTTGCTAGACATCCATAGACAATTGTTTCTACCTTCACAGAACTAAGGACATAAGACAATCAAGTCAACAGTTTCTTTTTCCAGTACATAGTTGGGTAAAACAACCAGCAAGGTTACTTTTCTCAAAATGGTTGAAAGGTTGTATTTCATTCATTTATGATACAAATAAATGAATCTTGCCTAAACCCATCAAAGCACATTCTGCAAGGTCTATAGCCACTTCAGCAATGTTCCAATCTAGAGATTCACTGGATGATATATGTGCAGCAGCTACTTGGGCTTCTCCCCATACCTTTATTACTCATTACAAACTGGATTTGGTCTCTAGGGGGAGCTCATCCTTTGGCACAATGGTGCTCAGGAATATCCTTCCGTGAGTCCACCCAAGATTTTATGTAGCTGGGGACTCTGTCCCATCTGACAAGGATAAAATGAGGATTGACAACATCAGATAAAGAAGTTATGTACTCACTATAACGTTCCATTTGTGTTGTCTATAGGATCATGGGAGGTTACTAGGTTATTGGCCCTAAATAAGCTTAGCCAAGAGTTTAGCCCATGTTTAGACAAATCAGCCTCCGATGCCTCTGTCCAGCAGGGACATGGGTGGAATCCTAGGGGTATATTTTCTGTTTCCCATCCAGTTATCCAGGTTAGAGACCAGATGGCTTAGTGGTTAAGGTCTTTGCCTCCCATACACAAGGTACAAGGTTCGATCCTGACCTCTGACTAATGCCTGTTTGGATTTTGCATGTTCTTTGTGGGGTTTCTCCAATGTCTGAAAAACATGCTGAGTGTTTCCATCTCAAACTCACCAGTGAATGGAGCTGTGGGCAGCAGCACAGACTCTGAATGTTGCCCTATAGGGGGAAGAGTTGTACAGACCAACCACTTTGGGCATCTACCGTGGTGCACAGTGTCATCAAGATAGAACACAGATCACAGACTGTGTGCCAAGGCAGGGTTAGCCACTCGGTATAAAATATGACTCTAGGTGATTTGGTCATGTTGACTAATGTCGCCAAAATGGGCATGGGTAGTTACCGATGGTAAGTGGGTTGAGGACCTGGCCTACTCTGACCCATGCCAGGAACCCTTCCTAATGGTGGGAGGGGTATATGTGCCCCTTTTGGCCAGTGTGTGCCCGCCCTAAAGCCCAGCAGCCCTGGGTCAATAAGCTACTGGCTGACCAGTATCTAGTTGCACAGACTGGGTTACCTGGGATAGCTCTGTTGAGTGAAAGCTGGACGTAAAACCAACCAACCTACCAAACATGAACTGAGAATTGCTACACTTAATGTAGGTTCACTGACAGGACACAGCTTGGACGTGGATGACATGATGATACGGAGGAGGCTGGACTTTCTATGTATCCAAGAGACTAGATGGAAGGGCAGTGCAGCAAAGCCACTTGGCTTGGGATCCAGAGTCCACTACTCAGGTGGAGGGCATGCTAGAAATGGTGTAGGAATTGTGGTAAGAGAGAGGCTTCAGAAGGCAGTAAGGGATATCATCAGAATTAATGACAGACTCATGGCAGACTCCAGTGTAATGATAGAGCAGTATTCATAATCTCAGCCTATGCCCCACAGCAGGGTTGTGATAGTGAAGAAAAATAAAGACAGCAGTTGCAGGACCTTCTAGATAAAGCAGGAACACATGAATTGGTATTGATAACGGCTGTCTCGATTGCACATATCGGGACAGACAGAACAGGATATGAGGACTGCCTTGAGTACACATGGGTAGGGCAACAGGAATAAAGAAGGAGAAGCCATTCTAGACGTCTTGTCTGGCAAATGGCTTGATAGTAGCCAACACATGGTTCAGAAAGAGAGACAGTCACACGATCACGTAGAAGAGTAGTCAACATGCAACTCAGATAGACTTTCTCCTAGTAAGGAAAAGGCACTGGAGTAGAATCCATGATTGCAAAGTCATCTCCAGTGAAACAGTCGGCCCACAGCATAAACGACTGGTTGCCACAATCAGCTGCAAGCAGTGGTCAGAGAAGGCTGCAAGTTCAGCAGTAACCAGGCTGAAGACCTGGAAGTTGACTGGAGAGAAAGTACAACAGTTCAAGAAATTACTTGGGGCTCTAGCACCCCAGGAAGAGGAGGAAATAGGTGGAGATGAAGAAGGCAGCGCCTAAAACAGCATGTGTTAGGACTACAGAAAAGATATGTGGCTGAGCCAGGTATGGAAATAAGGTACATAAGGAAAGCTGGTGGTGGAATGTAGAAGTCCAAGAAGTCATCAAAAGTAAGGAGTGTAGGAAGAATTGGGAGATAGAAAAGACTGACCAGGCTAGGAAGGACTGCTGGATGGCCAACAAAGAAGTTGCAATAGCAAAGAATAGGGCATTTGGAGGCATTGCACCAGCTTCTGGAAAGTGACTCAGTAAAAGGCACAAATAAACTATATCAGGTTGCAAGGCAAAGACAGAAAAATGAAGAAGATAGTCGGGCATCCTTCATAAGGGATGCCAGCAACACCCTGTTCACCAGTCCAGAGGACATCAAAGGCAGATGGAAGGAGTATTTCCAGCAGCTTCTAAACGAAGGAAACCCCGCAGAAGCTCTACTGCCCCAGAAACAGCCTACGATATGAGAAGAAAAGGAGCCCGTCCTAGAAAACGTAAGGACAGCAGTAAGTAAGATGAAGTCAGGGAAAGCAGTAGGCTCAGATGAGGTCACAGCAGATATGATAAAGATGCTGGGTGTGAGATAGGGGAGAAATGGCTCCTGAGGGTACTAAAAGCAGTGTGGAGAGAGAGTCATATCCCAGATGACTGGAGAATAAGTATACTCGTGCCAGTGTACAAGAACAAAGGGGACATCCGCAACTGTGGGAAGCAGAGAGGCATCAAACTCCTATCACATTGCATGAAATTTCTGGAGAGGGTGATTGATAAAACGGATATGCAGAGTAGTAGAATGTAAGATGGGAGATGAGTAGTTTGGATTTAGATCAGGATGCAACACAACTGACCCAATGTTTACTTTGAAACAGATGCTTGTGAGAAGAAGCTAGAGATGAGGAGAGAGTCCAACTGGGCATTCCTAGACTTGGAGAAAGCATATGACAGGGTCCCAAGAAAGTTGATCTGGGCAGTACTACAGTGGTTTGAAGTCCCAGAAACATTGGTATAATTAGTGCAGGCTATGTACAAGGACTCAGTGACTCAAGTACAAACATTGTTCGGCCTCACAGAGGGGGTCCCGGTGAGAGTGGGTGTACATCAGGGTTCAGTTCTAAGCCCACTGCTCTTCATACTGGTGATGGACTATGTTAGCAAACAGGTTGGAGGGGGATTGATCAACAAAGCTGTTGTATGCAGATGATGTGGCAGTACAGGCAGACTGAGCCAGAACTTCAGCAAAGGATAGGAGAACGGAATGCAAATCTGAAGGCACATGGGATGAAACTAAGCACAGATAAGGCAGTGGTTTGTTTGTGTCTTTTGGCTTTTCCCGGTTAGGGGTCGCCACAGCGGAACTCCAGTCCGCTAATGATTGGCAGTAGATTTTTACGTACTGGCTTGCCGGGCCTAACGCACAACCTCCGACGAAGGAAGGCCCATTCACGCATGTCACTACACAGAAGACGCTCTAACTGAGAATCGAACGGGCAACGTCTGACTGTGAGGCGACAACGCTACCGCAACACCACCACCGCAGTAATCACAGATAAGACAGTAGTAATGGCAGCAAATTGGGGAAATCAGAAGAAACGATAGAAGGGAAGATAATGGAACAGGTAAACAGATTCAAGTATCTGGGAGGGGTAGTTGAGGGAGAAGGTTAGTCTGAATGAAGAGGTCAAAGCTAGAATCAAAGGGGCTGCTGCCAACTGGCATAGAGTATCAGGTGTAGTCTATGACAGAAGAATGCCAAAGAAGCTGAAAAGTAAGGTGTACAAGACAGTAGTGCGACCAGTACTACTGTATGGTACAGAAACCTGGGCAGTAAAGGAAGAAAAGTTGAAGAAGCTAGAGGTGATGGAAATGAACTGCCTGAGAAAGGTGGTAGGATGCACACTGTGGGACAGACGAAGAAATTAGGACATAAGAGCAGAAGCCAAAGTAGCTCCAGTTGCAGAAAAAATCAGAGAGAACAGATTACAGTGGTTTGGGAACATGTAGAAATCCAGAAGACAGTCTGGTGAGGAATATTTGGGACAGACAGGAAAAAAGTAAGAGGATGTGAGGACTTCCAACAAAGAGGTGGATGGATTGTGTAAAAGAAGATCTGCGACAGTCAGGCATGAGTGTTGAAGAAGGCAGGAGTATGGCACTGAATTGAGAGAGTCGGTGACAGTTAACATGATACCCTGACCCCATGTAGAAAAAATGAGAAAAAGGGGGCGGCTGATGATGATGATGATCCAGTTATCCAGGTTGTGCTTAAAAAGGGGTAAAGAGGTATCTTGATGCGGAGAGGGAGTCTGTTCCATAGATGGAGGAGTCTCTGGGACACAAGTCTGTCCCACCAACAAGTCTTGTTGATGTGACAGACCATTTGAGGCCGCTTGTGTGGGTTACTCGAGTGGAACTTGACTTGCGGATATGCAGCAGTCGTATCAAGGTGGGGTCCGTGAATGCCTTGTATGCCAGACAGAGGTCACTTCTGAGGAGTCTGTATGAAACTGAGTAGAGGAATAAGGCTTTTAGCCTGTGTATGGTCGATATTTGAGACCCTGGATTCTCCTGGTGAGAAACCTCTGTGGTCTATCCAGCTGCTGCATGTGCTTTGTGAAGTACATGCCGAAAGGGGCGTTGTACTCTATAATGGGCCTTATAAGGGAAGAATACAAGGATGTTATGGCCTCCTTGTCCCTGGATGAGATACCCGTACTTATGAGGTGGGCCATGTAGAAGGCTTTCCGTACAGTGGAAGCAACATGGTGGTCAAAAGTGAGGTTACTATCAATCTGGGTGCTCAAATCCCTCATGACTGGTTGAGTGCTTAGGACGTTGTTGTTAATGTGATAATTTGTGTGGACATCACTCTCCCCAACGGGGATGATGATGCATTTTTTGGTATTCAGCTGGAGGCCATGTCTCCGGCACCAGTCATTTGTCTGAGTGAGACCCTCTTAGAAGATGTCCACATCACTAGGGGAATTGATGACAGCACCCAGCTTGCAGACATCTGCAAACCTGGTCAGCCATAGCCCACTGGTTTTGACCTGCACCTCAGAAAAGTATATCCGAAATAACAGAGGCCCCAAGACCGAACCCTGGGGTATGCCGCTTGTTGCAGGTCTACTGCTTGAGGTGCCTTCTCCTATTTTGACTACGTTGGTTCTATCATTAAGCCAGTTTGCTACCCATCTGGTGACATATGGATTGATGCCTAGTTGAGAGAGTTTATCTATTATGCCCGGGTGGGGAATACTCTCAAAGGCTTTGGCTAGGTTAAGGTAGGCGATGTGCACCGTCTTCCCCTCATCCATGGCTTTGGTGACTTTCTCAATTAAGTTGACCAAATTTAGCAGACATGACCTCCCCTTGACAAAGCCAAACTTCATTTATCCTTGACTTCCCCCCCTACATCCCCTGATCTTTAAAGATTTTTTGGTGTAGCAGCTTGTATATCCTTGAATTGTTATGATTATTCAAGCACAGTAGATAAGGCTTCCATCTGGCTTACTTTTTGTATGTATATCTATATATATATGTATGTATATGTGTGTGTGTGTAGTGTATATATATATATATATATATATATATATATATATATATATATATATATATACACACATATATATATATATATGTATCTATATACATATATATATATATGTATCTATATACATATATATATATATGTATATAGATATTTATTTTATTTATTTGCATTTGTTGACTGGGAGTGTATATATTTAGATATATATCTATTTATATTATATATGTGTGTGTGTGTGTGTGTGTGTGTGTGTGTATATATATATATATATATATATATATATATATATATATATATATATATATAGATATATGTGTGTGTGTCAGTGTATATATGGTTTATATGTTTTCATACTTTCTGCAAACTCAGTCTGAGGTAATTAAGTGCGAGGGATTCTGGGTAGAGGTGAAGCTCGACAGTTTTTGGCTGGCGCGAGCTGTAGTAACAGCCGCGTCAGTTCTGATATTTGCAACCAAACCCATCTGTCAAGGATAAATGAAGACAGACAACACAGATGGAACGTTATAGTGAGTACATAACCTTTTTTTATCATATCCCAAAAAGAATTGAAACATTTGATAGAAATTCCACAGCACTTAAATGTCTTTTTCTGGATTTAAGTAAAAAATATGCGCAAACTAAACTAACTTTTCTTGATTATCGTGCTAATGATATCGTTGAATTTGTAAATACATTTATTTTCTTTGCCAGTGGCTTTTAATTTAAAGCAAACAGTGGGGAGAAAGGGGACATCCCTGCCTGGGCCCTCTGTTCAAAGCAAGTTTGTCTGGGAGGAACCCTTCCACCATAATTGTTGCCTCTGACCCTTCCATATATCTTTCTTATTAACCCGTATATTCGGTCAGGAAACAAAAATACTACCATTGCCGTACTCCTAAAATCCCATCCGGACTCTCTTGAATGTTTTTTGTGCATTCAGACCTCTTAGCAGTAGTGTTTTTCTTACACTCTGCTTCCATGGGGATCATCTTTGCTCTGTTAATGGTTGTCAAATCTCTGACCCAAAGAAACACTGATGCATATCTGTTATGATCTTAGCTGGTATTGGTTAAACTGTTTATTATCTTGGTTTTAAAATTTAACTGGGTCTGCATTAAACCAGATCTTAAAAGATGTAACCAAGTCCAAACCAAGTGAAAACACAAATGCAAACACAATGAGGGTTAACTCATGATAAAATGGTCCACTGAATAAACTTTAATGTTATTGTTGCAACCGCAACAAAAGTTAAATAAAATACAGACAATTTGTTCACACTACTAAGCGCTTTCATCCAAATGCACCGGACTTCATCAGAGTTGTACTCTATAATGGGCCTTATAAGGGAAGAATACAAGGATGTTATGACCTCCTTGTCCCTGGATGAGATACCCGTACTTATGATGTGGGCCATGTAGAAGGCTTTCCATACAGTGGAAGCAACATGGTGGTCAACTGTTTATTATCTTGAGCTGACAGCTTTAAGTAACTTAACCAATTGATTGACTTCAGTCACTCACTGCACCCAAAATAAACCTGCACCCTTAAAGGTGTATTTTATCCATATGTAAAAACAAAATGTTTCCTAATACACAATTACAAAACCAAAACAGTATGTGTGTTGTACAACCTCAGAACTTGTTCACATTCTATAGTTAAAATTTCATACATCTTAAATGTTATATTTTGTAAAATAACATACCCCTTTTAAAAATGTGAATAAATATTAAAACAGATATAAACATTTCTAATAAGTACTTTCAAAACATAAGTTAACCTCATCCAAATGATCTACTTCCTCATGTAATGATTTTAACATTAAAGTTTAACAAGAACACTAACAGTGGTTAGCTCGCATGTTAAGAACACCAGAAATAGAAATGTTAAGGCCTAGGGAAACTGAGGCATTTAGCCTCAGTTGCCAAATTATTTCCTTAAATTCAAGCAGGCTCTCCACATCTCCAACCTTAATGTTCTTCACTATTTTGTCAATGACAAAAAACACAAATTTCTTGTATCCTTTACACTGTGTACAATGTCTACTAATTATAAAAAGTGAACAGGTTGCGTAGTTATAACAAAAATAACCAGCAAATGCAGCCGCCCAGCACTCTAAAGAATCCGTGTTCACTTCACTGGATATAACAACTAGTCCCATCACTCACATAAAATAGAATTCTCCATTCAGTCACAAAATAAAATACTTCTACACTCAAATAAAAAGCATTCAATGCTTGTTAAGCGCTTTTGTCTGTTAATGTAGTGTAAAGAATCCATTCATTACCACACCTACAAGCAAACCAATCAACAGGTAACAGACTCATCCTTGGAAATAGGCTGCTTTAAAGAGCAGTGCTTACTAAAAAAAACTTCACATATGAAAGGTGAAGTAAACAGTATTAAAAAAGCTATCTTTGTGTGACTACAGAAACTATGGCAAGATTACTACAAGTGCAGAATATAAAGAACACATAAAAATAAAACTTCATACACTACCAGCCCTCAGTTTTAGTTCACTACTAATAGAAATTGATTTGTTTAAACTAGGAGGGCTAGTCGCGTTCAGTCTATTTTATTTCAGTGTTGGGACTGATTGTTAATATCCACCGAAGTGAGCACAGATTCCTTAGAGTGTTGGGCAGCTGAGTTTCCTGGTTTTTATTTATTTGTTTATTTTTTTGTTTCCATTTCCAAATATACATTCATTTTTGTGAATGAAGTTCTGTAATTATGCAATACACATATTGTTTTGGTTTTGTAATTGTATATTAGGGAGCATTTTGTTTTATTTTTTTTGTTGGTAAAGATCTGGAAGTTTTTTTTTAACAGTATTTTAAGAGGAGGAAAACCACCAACATCCTGGAAGAAAAAGTGTGTTAGGTGTAATACCTAAAAGAGGGTCAAGATACATCAGATTCAGCTTCATAAGACCCATTTCAATTTTAAACCATGAAAAGTGTTTGCCTGTAATGGCTAATAGAATGGCAAAGGTGATGCCAGAATTGATAGATATGGATCAGTATGGTTTTTGTGGAGGGGAGGTAAACATTTGACAACATTAACAGAACACCGATGATCCAGACGGAAGCTGAATGTAAGAAAATACCACTGTTATTGGTGGGTCTAGATAAAGAGAAAGCATTTGGCAGAGTAAGCTGGAATGAGAGCAGGACAATGAAAGCATTTGCATTCCCTTATAAAATCATATGGTTGATTAGGAGTTATATATATGGGATCTGAGGCGAAAGTTAAAGTGGGTGGTTTCTTCTCAGATAATTTCTGTTTGAGCAGAGGAATCAGGCAGGAGTGTCCTCTTTCCCCTTTGTTATTTGCACTATATTTAGAAATTCAAGTATGTACTTGGTATGGTAGTCAAGAAAAGCTGGCTGTATTTGCAGATGATATTATTTTATACCTGATAAAACCAGAAAAGGACATTTCAGTGTTATGAACATTCTGAGGCAGTTTCAAATCTTTTGGAGAAATTAATGAAGCTAAAACAAAGACTGTAGCTGTAAATTGTATACCCAGGCACAAATTGGTTCAGCAGTATCCATATTTATGGGGACATGATAAAATGAAGTACTTAAGAGTATGGATTAAAAAGGATTCTGGTGTGGCAGCTAATGACATATATGGATATTAAGATACAAGTAATTAAAATGTTTTTAATCCCTTTAGTTTTGCACACAGGCCAGACATATTTCTATCAACAAGAGGAGAAGAGAGCTGTATCAGTGATGCTCCTTTTAGCCTGCCTGTGACTGATTCTATAGCCATCTGGATACACAAAGCTTATATAATAATACTTTTTTGCACTTGATGTTTCAGTGATAGTTAACAAAACTGTGCTGCATTTATTTATTTGCTTGATATTGCTGGTCTTTGTCTGCAGTTTGTTCTTCCCCTACCCTCCCGCCCAAGTGTTGTTGTCATACCTCCCAACTGTACAGATTTTCGCAGAATGTCCAGATTTTTGCCTCATCTTTTTGGTTTGTTTTTTCATAAAATTGTAGTTTTCCTGGCAAATTACAGACAAATCTTTAAAGATTTAAGTTGGAAAATAATACCAGACACTTGAGTTTCAGACTTCATACCCTTCAGAAAATTCATGTTAATGCAAAACCTGTCATTCTATCAAATTTCTAAGTTTGTAAGAGAAATATTTAAAAATTGCCCCTATTTTTGGGCCTTTGTCCCACTTTTATTTATGGCTTTGTCCAGATTTCTTGCTCTGAGAAGTTGAGAGGTATGGTTGTTGTATTTTTAAACTTGATAACTTTGGAATTGCCCACCCCTGCTGTAAATTTGGTTTTGGACACTCCTCCCAGTCCCATGTCATCAACTCATTCTATTATGTACAGAGAGAGCTTTTGGGAAGGCCCACCCCCTTAGATTCTTAATCCTGAATTATCTTCTGTTTCTTCCCTCTCCACTTAAAAAAAAGAAATTTACACTTATTCAGATGCTTTTACTGTAGTTGTGTTTTTCCTACTTTATTACCTTATTTTGCTTTGCTATTTACTCTCAAGTGTTTAAGTGCGTTTATTTTGCTACATTTATTACTGCTTGTTTGTTAGCCTGAATAAATGTGTCTGTTATTCTAAGCCTCTTAGTTTTGGTTTTAGCATTTGGGCTTCAGGTCATTTATTTCACATTTAAGAAGATTTTTGTGGTCTGCACTCTTGTGGACAAACCTTTACCAAAACCATCTCTCCATAAGTCCATCCAAGTTTCAGAACACTGTCTGGACAGTTCCCGTCAGTTTCTCCTAAAAAAACAGGTTGACGTGGGCATACTGAGACAGTGTAGCAACTACTTCATGTTCACTGACAACCCTCTTCTCCTAGCACATAATTCTTCTACTTGCGAGAAATGCATTTGTATCAGTAACCTGGAATCCTTGCTGTCACGCTCCACAGTCAGTACTCCTGACAAAGACGAGATTGCTAGGACAGACACCACACCACCCACATCACACAGCCAAGCACAACACACACACACACACACACACACACACACACACACACACACACACAGGTCCTCAATAAAAATTTACCTAAACAGCAGAGCCCCCTAAACACACAAACATTCCACACACAATGCCAAACGCATCACAGACAGCAGGCAACACACCAGTGTCTCATAAACACAGCCCATAAGGCATAACAATAAACCCAGCACAGCCCATGAGGCATAACAGTAATCCAAACATACTAGTCATTGACGACTCAGTTGTGAGACACACTGATGTCCCCCTTACCAGGCTTGACAAGATCACAATTGTCTGTCAGGTGCCAGAATCCACCACATTATGCATGCACTTAAGTCTCTCCACAACAGGTACAAGAATGACTCTGTCATTGTCCATGGTGTGAATGACTTGAGACACATACTGTATCTCCCTGGACTATATGAAGGAAGACCTGCTTGCGCATGTGTTCCAGGCAGGTATAACCCTAGCCCTAAGCAGCATCCTACCTTCACCAAGAGTAATGCCACAATACCAACAAAAAATAATTGACTTCAACAATTGGCTTAGTTTCTGGTGTCATTCCAAGGGGATCCAGTATCTGTCTGCCTGGGATTACATGGTTGAAGGGCCTCGATGCTTTGCTGAGATGACCTTCACTTGTCACCCCTAGAATTCCAGATTCTGGCCAAGGCTCTTGGCTCCCCCACCATGCCTTTTTAGGCAGTGTTCCAAATGCAAATGTTCCAACATAAAAGATCTGTCAAAAAGCAAATTGAAGGTCATGTTGCTTAATGCTAGGAGCCTTAACTTGAAAATGCACTCACTGGAGGCTCTCCTCACACTGGAAGATGCAGACATCTGTGCAGTCATGGAAACTTGATTCAAGGCTGCAGAGAGCACCACTGCCTTACCAGGCAATACCTCATTCCACACATTCCAACCCCAAAATAAGGTCAGGAAGACTGTGTGGTGGAGACTCTATCGTCATTAAATTAAAAGCAAGCACACCTCTAGACTGGTTTGCCCGCATGATGCACTAGAACTACACCAGGTGCAACTGCCAATTGGCAAGACACCTATCCACATTATGTCCAGCTGCAGACTCCCACTCCATGACTCAGGACACCCACTCCTCCTACCTGGACCTAGTTGACTCCGTCAAGGTACCCCCTAACACCCTGATCCTTGGTGACTTCAACTTCCCCACCATAGACTGGGTGACCTATTCCTGCACTAATAAACCAGCTCATGTCATGCCCCACAAGTGGAGTTAACATTCTGGATTTGCTTCCCACCAACATGGGCAACCACTGCACCACCGCCGTAGTAAGTTCCCTGGTGAGATAAGACCATCAGTCTGTCTCATTCGAAATGTCTGTCCCACCTAACCCCCCCTCCCAGCTGTAAACAGGCTAAAAAACTTCCCAAAAACTGACTACAACCTTCTAAGGGAAAGTATCAGTAGCCTCACACCACTGTCCCCCTCAGAGACTTCAGACAAATATGCTGAACAGTACACCGGTGCTGTGTACAAGCACCTGTACAGCTGCATGGACTCTGCCATACCCAACAGAATTAAAGCCTGGTCCTCAAGGAAACACAATCCTATCTGGTGGACATCCTTTATCAACAGGCTTTACAACAAAAGTAAGAAACTGATGTCCAAGGGTAAAAAGGCACAAATTCCCAGTTGGAAAACTCCCTCATTAGCTTCAACAAGCAAATTAGATCACTAGTAAAAAACCTCCAAAGCCAAGTATGAATCGAAACTAGCCTCAGAAAAAAAGGATAACCACAAAGCCTTCTTCAGGTATGCCAGGAACCTCCATAGCAAAGCCCAGTTTTGTTCCGAATTGATTCTTTATGGTACCACTTAAACTTATCCTGTTGATTTAGCCAGCCTGCTAGCAGATAGGTTCATTGCAAACTTCACCCCCTGTCCAGCCCCCAAAGGCCTATTCAGCATCCCTGATACTTGTCCCGCATCTCACATCTCCATAGATTGTTAAAGGCCCTATCCAAGGCAAAGAACACAGCTTCCATGGGACCTGATAGTATCCCAGGCTCTATTCTGCACCATCTCCAGCAAGAACTAGCTTTACCATTGAGCAGCCAGTTCAACCGCATCCTACGTGTACAGGCTTCATTCCTGCAGAGTGGAGAATTGCCATTGTCATCCCCTTGCACAAAGGTGGTGCCACTACTGTCCCTGGAAACTAATGCCCCATTAGCTTGATAAGTCTGATCTGTAAAGCCATGAAGTGTATTTTTATGGACCTCATAAACAAGGACATAGGCAATCTGCAAGCACTTGACCCCACCAAGATTGGATTCCTCAAGGGCAGTTCTTGCCTGTTGAACCTGGTTGATGTTTTGAGACTGTCACCAAGGCCATGGATGAGGGAAAGTCAGTACACACAGCTTATCTTGACTTGGCCAAAGTCTTTGACACAATTTCCCACTAGGGCATCATCAAAAAGCTAACACAACTTGGTGTAAATCCCTATCTCATCAGGTGAGTATTCATCTCGCTCACCAATAGCACCCATAAGGTCAAAATAGGTGTTTCCAACTCTGACAGCAGACCTGTCACTAGTGGTGTTTCCTTTGTATCTGTCCTGGGACCCCCTACTGTTTGGCATCTATTTCTCAAAGGTCCAGGCAATGACAAAAGGCCTGTGGCTGACCAAGTTTGTGGATGAAGGTAAGTTGGATGCTGTCACTGGCTCCCCAAATGATGTTAACATATACTACAAGAGGGTTTCACAGCAACAAATGACTGGTGCCAAAGTCATGGTCTTAATTTTAATAAAAAAAAATGTATTATCATACCATTCGGCAAAAACCCGGCCCCTACTGATTACCACATCAATGGCAGCCCCCTTAAGCACACAACCTGTGGTGAGAGACATGGATACATGGGTTGACAACAATGTCACATTTGACCATCATGTAGCAGCAGTGGTCAGAAAAGACTTTTATTTGGTTCATCTCATAAGTAAAGGGATTTCATCCATTAAAAAGGAGGTTATTTACCTCTCTGTACTCCTCGCTCATGAGGCCAATAATTGAGTATAATGTCCTTTTGTATGTACCTCTCCAAACACCTGCACCAGCTGGAAAGGTCACAGAAATACCTCACAAAGAGAATCCATGGCCTCCAACACCTGTCTTGTTTGGACAGGCTCAAATCACTATCACTGTACTCGGAGTATAGATTGCTCAGCGGTGATCTGTGTCTCACCTACAATGCAATGTCAGACCCTACCGTACTAGAGATGCTGCATATCTGTAAGTCTAACTCCTTACATCTTACCTGATAGAAAGGCCTAAATCTAATATGAGACATTAACAGAACTTGCTGGAGAGACAGGTTTGTCTCCCAGAGGCTGTCTCATCTCTGGAATAGGCTCCCCATACATGTCAGAGTTCATTACTGACCCTCTTCAAGCGCAACCTTGAGTGGATGGGAAACCACATATTTGTTCCAGGGGTCCCACCTGTGCCCCTCACTTGACAGCGTGACAGGTACTGACTGAGGTTTCTTTTTTGGGGTTAAAGTCTTGGTTAGACTTGTAAGGGCCGCAGGGCCATTAGCCTTGTAACCTCCTGTGATCCTATGAAGGATTTTGTCCGGGAGTGGAAGATGGCAAGAGTCAAGTGAGATAAGCTGATTCTTCCAATTGAACAAGGCGGTGTGGGATTACCCACTTTTAAGGGGTATTTCAGAAAGTACAATTGTTTACCTACCATAAATGTAGATGTTCAAGTGTATTCACTGTTGCAGTCATTACTCTTGGGTTATCCTGCTGGCAGGCTACCCACAGTCGGCCTGAATTCCAAAGTCCTGGTCCGGCATCGGTTGCTGTCACCTCTTCCCTGACGTCAGTGCGTCAGGGGTATAAAAGATGCAGCAAAGCCATTTTCTTCAGTTTTTCTTGCCCCAGATGTCAGGTGCCCCCAAAAGGGTAGGCTAAATATATTATGCCAATAAACATACATGCAGTAAAGAAACATTTCCTTCATCTACAAGCAAGTACACCACATAGGTTGTATAGAATAGAGAAGTACAGATAAACCCCAGCAAAAGAAAGGGGGATGGTGGGAGGGTAACCTGGACTGCAACAGTGAATACACTCGAACATCTACATTTATGGTAGGTACACAACTGTACTATGTTCTTCGTGTTTCACTGTTGCAGTCATTACTCTTGGGTTGAATCCCAAAGCTGAGGATGGGTGGCTGGGCTAAATAGGATTAGGAGAGGCTATGAGGCCCTGCAGAACTGCAGTGGCAAAGCCTACAATGGTTTTAGAGTAAAGAGGTAAGTGGTAGTGCTTTGTAGAAGTGTGCACTGAATTCCCAAGTTGCAGCCTCTAAGATGTCTTTGGTTGGTACTCCTCTGAGGAAAGCTGCTGAAGTGGCTGCTGCTCTGGTGGAATGAGGCCTAATGCCCTTAGGTACTGATTTGCCATGCTGAGAATAGCAGAAACGGATACAATGGCTTATCCATTTAGAAATAATCTATTTTGAGATAGCTTTTCCTTGTGATCCTGCAGCATATGACACTAAAAGTTGCTCAGTCTTTCTGAAATGAAAGCTTTAGTTCTGTCCAAGTAGAAGCGTAGCTGCCTGTGTATGTCCAAAGAATGCAGAATTTTCTCACCCTTGTTCTGTGGGTTTGGATAAAAGGTAGGCAAGTGAATGGTTTGGTTGAGGGCCACACTGGACACCACCTTAGGCATAAATGTTGGGTTTGTCCTCAGAGAAACCCTGTCTGGATGAAAAATGATAAAAGGTTCCACAGCCATGAGTGCAGAGGTTATTGCTAGGAGCAGAGCTGTTTTCCAGGATAAGAATTTTATATCAGCTGTTGAGGCTGGCTCAAAAGGGGGCAGTGTGAGTTTTTCCAAGACATAATTGAGGTCCCATGCCGGAATTGGTGCTCTCCTTGGAGGCCTGAAGTTTTTGGCCCCTCTGAGGTACTGCCTTGTTAAGGATGAGAAAAAATAGGTGGTTCCATATTGTAATGAGCTGAAATGGCAGAGGCATGAGTCTTAATTAATAAAAAGGAAAGGCCTTTGTCCAGCATCTCAGTTAGGTATTGTAAAATCTGAGGGATATTTGGTACATATGTGTCAATGCCTTGCTCCTGGTTCCAAGCACAGAATCTCTTCCATTTTTCTGCATAAGATTTTCTGGTACTGGGCCTCCTGGCCTCCAAGATAACATCCATAACAGCTTTGGAAAGAGGAGTGTCCTGAATGGCTACATTATCCGCCATGCTGCCAGATTTAAGGTCTTGAGTTGGCTGTGCAAGATCTGATTGTTTTGTTGGGTCAGCAAGTGAGAAGTTTGAGGCAATATCCATGCCGGACCTTGAGACAAGCTCTTTAGGAATGGGTACCAGTGCTGGCGTGGCCTGTCTGGTGCAATCAGTATCATTTTTGGCTTCTCTTGTCTGACCTTTAGGAGTATCCTGGGAAGGAGAGGCAGTGGAGGAAAGGCATATACTGTTAGAATTTTCCAGCTGAAGGATAAGGCGTCCACTCTCCATGCTTGTTTGTGATAAATCCTTGTGCAAAATCTCTGTAATTGGCAGTTGCGAGGGGAGGCAAATAGATCTATGTCTGGGCATCCCCATTTCCTTGTTATCATGCTGAAGACTTGTGGATTCAGTTTCCACTCGTGGGGATCCATGAGGTTTCTGCTTTGTTCGTCTGCCAGAGTATTTGTTTTTCCTGGCAGGAATTGTGCTTGCAGGTGAACTTGATAAGTCAATGCTGTGTCCCATAAGGTTATTGCTTGTCTGCAGAGGGGGTAGGAATGTGTGCCTCCCTGCTTGTTTATGTACCACATGACTGTAGTATTGTCCGTCTTTATCACTAGATGTCCTGGATGACGTAGATCCTTGAAAGCTGTCAGGGCATTCTGAACAGCTAGCATCTCTTTATGATTGATGTGAAGATGCATCTGGCTTGCAGGCCATGTGCCCTGAATACATTTTCCTGCCATATGGGCCCCCCAGGCATAATCTGATGCATCCGTTGTCAGTGTCTGTCTGGCTGTGGGTAAAGTGAATGTTAGACCCTTGTTGTGGTGACAGGTCTGTGCCCACCATAGAAACTCCTGTTGCAGGCAGGGAATGAGGGTAGTTACTGTCTCCAGGCTGTGGCAATGCTGAGTCCAAACACTTTTTAGATACCATTGTAGTTTCCTCATATGCAGTCTGGCGTATGGAATTAGTAGAATGCAGGATGCCATGAAGCCCAAGGCCTGCAGGATTTTCCTTGCAGATAACTGGGTCTTTGTTGCCAACTTTTTGAAATAAGTCAGTTGCCAACTTTTTGAAATAATAAGTCAGTTGCCTTTGTTTGTCTGGCATGAGATAAGCCATCTGGGCAGTTTTATTTAAGATTGCACCCAGGAATATTATCTCTTGAGAGGGTACTAGTTTTGATTTATTTTTGTTTACTGTGTACCCTGGGTAAATTAGTAATCTTTTTACAAACGCCAGATGATTTAGAAGAATGTCTTTGTTCTCTGCTTGAATAAGGCAGTCATCCAAGTAGGGATATATTTGAATTCCTCTTTGTCTGCAAAATGCAATTACTGGTGCCAGGCATTTTGTGAAGACCCTGGGCCCAGTAGATAAGTCAAAGGGCAGTGCAGAGATTTGGTAGTGCATTGAGCCAGCTATGAATCTGAGGTATCTTCTGCAAGATTGTCTGATTGGGACATGCAGGTATGCCTCTTTTAGGTCCAAAGTTACGAGCCAAGCCTTCTTACCTAGCATGGGCAGAAGCTGCTGAGGAGTCAACATCTTGAATTTTGGAACCTCCAGAAATGTGTTTAGTATAGACAGGTCCAGTATTGGTCTCCAGGTTTTGTCCTTTCTGGGCACTAAGAAAAGTCTGCAGTAAAATCCTTGCCCCTGCTCTTGTTGTAGTACTTGCTGAATGGCCCTCATGTCCATGAGGGCTGTAATTTGCTTTTGTGCCTCTGCCCATTGATTGTGTGGCAGGTCTGGCATACCTTTTGTCCTTGGTAGGGTGTGAAAATGGAACCTGTAGCCTTGGGACACTATGTTCAAGACCCATTTGTCTTGGGTAATCATTTGCCAATTTGGTGAAAAAAGTGCTAGTTTTCCCCCTAAGGGGGCTACCAAAAGAAAAGTGCTTGGATCTGGCAGAGGAAAGTCATTGGGACTGTTTCCTGTAAGGTTGTGATTTGTCTTCTCTGCTTTTGTAGGTAGGAGCACCCCATTGTTTAGGCCTGTATGCACCTTGGGGCTGAGATCTTCCTCTGGGACTTCTGTATCTGCCTCTTTGTGGCCTGTCTGACACTGGAAAGGACCAATTTTTTGAAGGTCAGTTCCTGCTAAATCTGGGTGGCTGTACCTGTAAGAAATCCTTAACTGTCTGCATGGATTTCGCTTTATCCTCCATTTTCTTCAACACCACTTCTGCTTTAGCACCAAACAAAGTATCATGCTGCAATGGAGCATCTAATAATTTTGCTTTAAAATGATCAGGAAGATTCTGTTTCTTTAACCAAGCATGCCTTCTAATAACAGAACCTGTAACAGCGGCCCTGCAAGAGGCCTCTAGTGAACCATAACCACATTGCAAAGTATGCTTTCCCACTTGTTCAGCTGCATGCAATAAATTCTGCATTTCCTTGTTTTCTGAACATTCAGAATTTGTCAACATTTTCTGTTTAAGCAGTGACATTAAGTATTGCTGATATTTAAGCATATGAAACTGACAATTTAAAACCCTTACAGCCAAGGTAGCAGAAGTGTAAACTTTTTTCCCCCCATCTGTCCAGTGCCTTAGAATCCCTATCAGAGGGGACAGGGTTTTTTGCAGTGGAAGTTTTGACCCCTTTGGGGACCATGAGATATAGTTTCTGGGTCAGCAGCAGGGTTTTTATATAGGATTTTATGAGAATCTGGGACCCTGTAAGTATCTGTCTGGCTTAACAGGTGCAGGGGGTAAAGAGTCAGGGGACCGGACGGACTCTGAAAATACATCATCTGCAATGTCTAGAGCAGGTGGAATAGCAAGGGGTCTGTGCTGAGGAAGTAGCTGAAAGTCTCTGAGCCTTTTCTTAGATTCTGAGTAATCTTGGCTCTCCCAGCGGAAATGCTTCCTCATGGTATGCAGGGTTTCCTCAAAAGAATAATCTTCAGAAGGGAGAGGCTGAAGGAATGGATTCTTCAGCATCAGAATCCTCATAGGGAGGAATAGAATAATCCTGTTCAGAAGAGGAATCAGAGGAAATAGAAACCTGATCAGAATAATCATATTCTGTCTCTTGCCTAGGCCTCTTATCAGGAGGGGGATGGGAACCCCTGATCAAAGTAATTAGGTCTTCGGCCATTTTAAGCATCTGTTTTTTAGGCATGGAAGTCTGAGTAGGAGAATGCTGTACTTGTTTCTTTGTCTTTAGAGCTGCTTTACTCTTGGTCTTTGAAGCTGAAGATGGTTTAACATATAACTGTGTAGGTCTTAAGACACACTCAGAAGCCGATGCCTGCTCAGCGGCTCCGGACCCATCTGAGGGAATGATTTCGGAGTGTCCAATACCTTGATTATCGAGAGGCCCAGTCGGCTCCACATGGGAGTCGGAAGCAGCCTGTGGCTCTGAGGTAGCGGGCACCAGGGGCTGCAAAAGCACCTCACTGAGAACCGGCGAACCGGTGACTGGCCTAATGGAGGCCTTGTCATTGGTTTTGGACCTTGGATGCCTATCCTTTTCCTTGTCGTTGCGTGTTTTGTAAACTCCGGTCGTCTGCTGTTCCGACGGCAGTATATAATTAAATCTTCGGCCAAAGTAATGAAATGCAAAATCGAACAGACGCTTAATAGTGCGTTGGTTAACTCTAGCACAAAGCCGACAACTAGCAATGTCATGGTCAGAGCCTAGGCAAGGAATACAGTAAGAGTGAAAATCCTTATGAGGTATTTGCTTCCCACAAGAAATACAATTGTTAACTTTTTCTGACATCGGTCTGGAGCAAGAAAAAAGTTTCCCCAATGGGGTACTTAGCTTTAATGAAGACTTTGGTTCTGAAATTCGGATTTGAAAATCTCAGGAGTCGGCCGACCGGTACTCGCGAACTGCTTTTGCTTCGGGCACCGTGCGGCAAGAAAGACTGAAGAAAATGGTGTCGGCTGCATCTTTTAGACCCCTGGCGCACTGACATCAGGGAAGAGGCGACAGCAACCGACGCCGGACCAGGACTTTGGAATTCAGGCTGACTGAGGGTAGCCTGCCAGCAGGATAACCCAAGAGTAATGACTGCAACAGTGAAACATGATGAACATCTATATAGTTAAGATTTCTATACATAGCACAAGTAGAAACCTATAATTCAAAGTGGAAAGGGATGATGATGAAAACAGGGTGAAGCTCAGGAAACGAGAGACTGGGATTTTGGATGCAGATTCTTAAGGAGAATAATAACCATACATAATATTATATTCGTAAAGTAGCAGAAAGTATTCCAAGAACTAAGCCAACATGGTAACTGAGGAAGGAGATTCTGCGGATAGATATGTCTGCAATTAGGGATACAGACAATAGGCAAGCGGGTGCTGGAATTTATTGGAGGAAACTGACAAATAAACCAAGGTATTGGGAGCAAATAATTAGAGAGGGAAAGGTAATAAGATGGGGAGAAGTCAAGAATTTATTTGGACTGCAGGCTACTGATTACTTTTCCTATCACTGCTGTCAGAGTATAAGCAGAGAGAAAGAAATAGGGGTATCCTAAGTGAAAAACTAGCACTGGTAGATTTTTTAGTAGAATCTGGAACAAAAGCTGATGTTAGAAATGGAATAATTCGTAGAGCATACAAAATATTGCATGGTAGCTATAAGAATCAATCGGAGGAGGCTGGAAAGGATTGGGAAAAGGTAGTGGATAAGCAATTCACAAAGAAGCAATGGGGGATATATGTATGTCTCTCAAATATGCAACAAAATCTAGAAGATTCAGGATCCTTGCTTGGAAATATATACATAAATATTTTTATACCCCAAGTAGGCTCCAAAGAAATTTTCCTCCGGTAGACAGTAAATGTTGAAGGTGTGATGAAAAATAATTGGGAACATATTTTCTGGGAGTGTACTGAGTTGGCAGACTTTAAAGATTCCCTGCAGACTGCTTTGTCAGAGGTACTGGGTGAGCAGATTGGTGTAACTAAGGAAATTATTTTTTGATCTATGATACAGAATTGGAATTGCCTAGAATATAGTAAGACCTTTCTGACTCTAAGTATGGTCGCTGCCAAAAAAGCAATTACTAGAAAATGGAAATCAAAGTCTAAACCAACTTTATTAGAAGTAGTGAATATAGTAACAGATAAAACAACTGGAGCTGTGATGCTTAGAAAAGGGTAGGAGCAAATTACATAGAAAAATGGGAATTGTGGGAACAGTAAATGCAGAGGATGAAAGAGGTTTAAAAGAAGGCAGGATCTGAATGAGCTATGTAATGTTTGACTGACAATGACTGGATAGATTTTGTGATATATAATGTTTGCAACTGCAATTTTCAGTTTGGTTTGTGATGTATAGTGTTTGCAAAAAAAATTGTCGATATGGTTTGTTTTCATTTATATAAACTTATGATTACCAGTGTCATAATTGATATTTTAATAAAGATGTTTCTTTAAAAAAAATAACTGGATGTCTCATAATTATTTGAATCTGTCTGCTTGTTCTTTTCAGCTAAAAGCAGGTGATGAAAGAATAAACGGCTAATAACTGCAGATGCATTAAAGAAATACATTTCTGTGCTTTTCATAATTTTCTATTTTATCAAGTCCATTTGCTTACAAAAATCCCTTATTTTCAGCTACAGTTAAGGACATTAGTCTGGACATCCACCTCTATAAAAACAGGTGAAATTATCTTTTCATTTTACATGTAATACAGTTAATTCACTTCTACATCTTTCACCCCAGCAGTTCAGTATCACAACATTACATTAACTTTAAAGCTGTATGAATATCAGTAGGAAAACTAAAATGGAAGAAGGTGTGTGTTATGTCTGTGTTGTCTGTTCATTCAGAACAGTGTACAGTGTAGGCTTTACTGAATCTGGCCAAAGTATCCCTGTGTGATTTGTTATTGTTAGAAGAATGAGAAGCAAACTCCCCTTCAGCTTGCTGGCTCACTCTTTTTTGGCTAAATTTTATTTCTACCTTAGTCTGCTCTTTATCCAAGTATGCCTTTGATCTTCAGGAAAGATATTCTGAAAGCAGGTGACTATAACAAGTTGGATCTCATGCCAGCCTTTTTATATCCATTGACTGTTGAAATGAACTTGCCTCCTTTCTTCCTCATGTACAGTGAAAAGCCATTTTCCACAAACACTGCTGTCCTCAGTTTTTAATACTTCTCTTCTGCCATGGTTAAAAAGCTGCTTTTTCTTTTGGTTTGATTTGTACCTTCATTCATTTATGTCTTGGGTTCTTTGTTATGGCCAGATTTGGACCATGCACATAATTTACCCTCTAAACTAACATATCCCATTATGGAACAGCAGTCCAGATGCTTATTTGTAGCCTCATAAAAATAATGCAGTTTATTCCTTCCCATTTCTCTGCTGTAACTGAAAATCCCAGGTGTTCTTTGTGCTTTCTTTTCTAACTCAGCTATTTTTGAAACAGTTCATAAGAAGCATTTTTTTTGCCAATCTTGCCTTCATTTCAACCTCTGGTTTCTGTAGCTTCATCAGGTCATCTGAATAGCTATGTAAAGCTTCTATTTTTGTTATATACATATATATCTTCCTTCAGTATCTCACTTGTTTTAAACCACTTCTGACTTCATTTAATTTATTTGTTCCCCTAGATTACTGGAAGCCATCTCCTGCACTAAAGCTTAAAGTTGAACTGCTTTTTGCTGACCAGTTTTAAGGTTATGCAGCTGTTTTTCTTCTCCTTTTCTGATTGATTTTCTCTTACAAATTTCTTTGTTGACATCCATGCAGTGTAGTTGCTAACTAATAAGTGAATTTTAGCTAGATCAATAATGTTTACTACTATTTTTTTTTTAAACAGTTTTTAGTTTTCACACTGGGAGAGTTCTAA
This sequence comes from Protopterus annectens, assembly GCF_019279795.1. Taxonomy (NCBI): domain Eukaryota; kingdom Metazoa; phylum Chordata; order Ceratodontiformes; family Protopteridae; genus Protopterus; species Protopterus annectens. The sequence continues at coordinate 1,214,957,862 of NC_056729.1, forward strand.
TTAACCTACTGCTCAGTGTTCAGCTATCTTGGAAGTCTGTGGCTATATGTTAGTGAGCATCTGACACCTACTTCTCCCTTCCGGGGAGGCTAGGCTGCCTGCAGTGGCATCATTAAGAGGTTGGTGAAGTCTGTGCTGCAAGTGGAATACCACTTGGATGGGGTATGCACCTTTACCTCTCAAAAGCAGTCATTGAGTGTGTATGGCTACTTTAAGTTGGTAATGGTTTGGGCATGCTTCCCAACAGCAGAATGATTGTGCACCAACGTTCAGTTAACCCCATGAGAGGCTAAGTTTGGTCACAGACGCAATGAATGAGGAGAAGAGCTGGTGGCTGATGATCAACTGTTGAGAAGTTAAAAATGTAAAAGTGGTGGTTATATTGCATGTTAATTTGCATCTTCATGTCTCTCTCCTTTTTTGGTACTGCATTGTTAGTTACAGCAGTGCATTCATATGCTGCTTTGCCTAAATGCTATAACAACCTTGAGTGATAACTTAAAATGGCTTGCTGAGAATTAATGTGTTAAAAAATGTACAATGACAACACTTAAAAATTATTTCTAGGATACAGGTGAACCAGGTTGGTGGAGAGGAGAGAGAAATGGAAAAGAAGGTGTTTTCCCTGACAACTTTGTGACATTAATACCTGAAGTTGAAAGAGATGTGAGTATTTAATTTCCATTATAGCTGGGTTTTGTTGAACTACTTTGTTGTATTATTATTTTTTTACTAGGAAGAGCATGCTGTGTTGCCATGATTTTTACCCATGTGTATCCCACCACTTTAAACTTTGTTTCTGTTTATTTAATTGTAACTGTCAAGTTAGATGTGCATGTAGTCTGCTTACTAACCTTGCCTGTTGTTGGGGTGTGTCATTGTCAAATGAACAGGTTATTGGGACTTGAAGTATTTTCAGTATTGCAGGTTCTTGTGGTCCATTGTTTTTCTTTTCCTTTTTACACTCTTGTCTGCAGACCATCAGACCCCCACCCCACAATCATCACCACCAGACTCAGACTTTTCAGTCCCCCGTGCAGAACGAGGTTGAAAGATTTTTGGAATAGCTATCGTTCTGGCAGCCATGAGAGCTGCTTATTCTCTCTCCAGCATCTTGATAATGATGCTGTAGTTGTAGGGCCCTAACTCCCACCTCAGGAGAGGAGGATGTGACCTCTGTCACTTACGGGGCCACTAAGCCTTCCCTACTTGAGGGTACATTACTGTGCATTTGCTGTATGAAGGCTGCTGCCACATGCCACTTCAGTGACCTACACTCCTAGTTATTGGACCATGCCCCTCCTCCCCTGCCCCATGAGGAACTGGAGCTTTCTTGCAACCATCTCTGCCTGTTCCCTCCCAGGATGGGCAAACCTGTCCTTCCCTGCCATCTCTTTCAAGTGCCTGAAATGCTATTTAAACTTGCTTGGGTCGTAGTCATGGATTTAAATCTCTACACCCACATAGCTGGCTTGATGCATTGTTTAATTCTATTTGTTCTAGCCCTGTAACTTTCAAAGAGTATCCTCCCACAACTTGTTTAAAAAAATTTCTCAATAAATGACATACAAATGTCCAAACATATTCTTGTTTGGCCTATCTCTGGGTTATTTCTCTGCAAAATACAAGGGCTAAAAACTGCCATGGGAATTCAAGACGAGGTTTCTTAGGATCCTCACAGATCTAGTAAGTACCTGTGAACTGTAATTGTATTGGTACCTGTGCTGGATTTGTAGGTATCTGCAAAGTAGAACAGCTGAACTGGTGGTTAGCATCCTACCAAAAGTTCAGATCAACTGTCATTTCTTTATTTTATTTTATGTTCTGTTGACTGATATGTCTAGCTGGGTGCACCCCATTTTCACTGGTTGCCCAGTGAGAAAAACTCTATAAAAGTCAAGACACAAACAAGTAGAAAAAGACGTGGGCCTGGGGTTCTGCATAACCTTCCACAACTAGGTGATACTGCATAATGTCCGAAGGAGACAATAGATATCGAAGATAAAGCACTTAAGATTATGGGCAGCAAGGGAACATATATGAGCCAGGTAGTAAGGAATGCAGATGGACCTAGCTATGTAGCTAGACAGAACCATGCAGTGAAATGAGTACTCCAAAGAACAGGGAGCAGTCCCTGCAGCAGCTGCTTGTCATGTAGTACAATCTTGGGAGAACAGTAAACATGCACATAGACTGCTGTGTCATTATGTAGCAGTACTTTACAGCATCTAGGCTGCACATGTAAATGTGCCCCCAACATAACACCCAAGCAGGAGGCAGCTAAGTAGCCTTTTTTGCAGCTGTACTGTGGCATTCATATAAGTGTGTACACCTGTTGTATTTAAAAAAGTCAAGGAAAGGGGGGAGAAGAAAGTTGGAAAATGGGTCAGGTAGTGTATAAGTGTGTAGGATGGAGAGAAATGTGGGAGACTTAGAGATAGGGCCTAATTTATTTGTTTGTTGAGCAGGGAAGACTAGGAGGGTTAAAAAGGAAAGCAAGGTGTGGGAGAGGAAGAGAGGAAAGTATTTGAGGGCAGGCAGACAGACATAAACACAGAATAGTACAATGAAGGGTGAAAGTGCCACATTAGGGTAAGGAGATATGGAAGGGGCAGTTATAAACACAAAGTAGACAAATGGTGATGGGGAGGCTTGGCTACTGCTCAGGATATGTGGTGGGACATGAGTAAGGGAGGCCCCATGGTTAGGAGATAGGCTATGGGTATGAGTATATGAAATGTCACCACTGTCCTGACCTGGAGAGACATTACTGGGATCCTTCACCACATATCGGTCAGGGTGGTTATTGATGTGGACTATGCCATCTTCTGGTGCTTTGATGGTAGAGCTAGCCATTCAAGTGAATCTACTGTAGCAAAACAGTTCTCATTCTCATCACCTTCATAAAACTTAACCACATCCTTAGCAGGGTGAGATGAGATGGGAAGTGCTTGTATAACAAGGATTTGTCTGGACCTGCAGTGACGAGAGAAAATGGGTAGGTAGTCCTAAGTCAATCTAGCCTGACAGTGGAATTAAAGTCAGATACATCAGCCCTTGAGTGGTGAGCTAACAGTCGTGGGCTACAAGTGTCTCTTGCTTCCTAGGAAGGCAACATGGTTTCATCACATTCTGCTTGTACATTAAGAAAGCAAGGTGTGGGAAAGAAAGAGAGGAAAGTATTTTGAGGGCAGGCAGACATAAACACAGAATAGTACAATGAACGGTGAAAGTTCCACATTAGGGTAAGGAGATATGAAAGGGGCAGTGATAAACACAAAGTCGACAAATGGTGATGGGGAAGCTTGGCTACTGCTGAGGATATGTGGTGGGACATGAGTAAGGGAGGCCCCATGGTTGGGAGATAGGGTGTGGGTATGAGTATATGAAGTGTCACCACTGTCCTGACCTGGAGAGACATTACTGGGTTCCTTCACCACATATCGGTCAGGGTGGTTATTGATGTGGACTATGCCATCTTCTGGTGCTTTGATGGTAGAGCTAGCCATTCAAGTCAATCTACTGTAGCAAAACAGTTCTCATTCTCATCACCTTCATAAAACTTAACCACATCCTTAGCAGGGTGAGATGAGGTGGAAAGTGCTTGTATAACAAGCATTTTGTCTGGACCTGCAGTGACGAGAGAAAATGGGTAGGTAGTCCTAAGTCAGTCTAGCCTGACAGTGGAATTAAAGTAAAGTCAGATGCATCAGCCCTTGAGTGGTGAGCTAACAGTAGTGGGCTACAAGTGTCTCTTGCTTCCTAGGAAGGCAACATGGTTTCATCACATTCTGCTTGAACACTAAGAAAAAGGGGCACATTAGGGAACCTTAAACTGTAAGGTGGGATGTTAAAACAATGTGCATTTGCAGTCCCCTAAGGATTTCATATTAGCTGCAGAACAGACACAGGCAAAATTGAGCCTTCAGTGTGTACGTTAAAGTATACAAAATAAATATGGCATTCCTAAGCATGGGCAGCATAACCCTGCTCCAGAACAGGGACGTTTGGAAACCCGGAAAAAATGTGTAGAAATATCACTTGCAGTGTTGCCTGTCACTTCCTGTAAGTGACAGTAATATGGAGTCTCATAGTAGCTGGCCTAATTTCTGCCATGAGGTTGATTGTCACTAGTCTTCATAACAATGGTTCCAAATCTGTAAAAGGTTATAAAGTGCTGTAGGTCAACCGATGCATGCACTGTTCCCCCATTCTGGTGATGTCCATGGCTTAGTAAAATGCTTAATTCAAAATCAGATATTGTTTGGGTGGCTTTTTCTCCCCTGCTACATGCTCATCAGCAAACTGTACTCCGACATCTGTCCAGTTTGTTTCCCTTTTGCCAGGGGTGAAAGCTGAATTAAAGGTGCCATTACCTATGCAGCATAAGGGAGTTTATTTATTTTGGCTCTAACCCCATGGTGTATAGCCAATTCCATGTTTTGGTACAGTGAGCACTGGCAATGGGATGCCACTCACACAAGTGAATGGAACCCCTCAGGACTGCTGTGCCCCTCTTGGAAGCAAGTGCACATTCTGGGAATATCCTTATAAGAGTGGGCACTGACATCAGGGTGGACCCACCTCCTCTGTGTGTAGGTGGATGGTGCAGCAGCTTAGTACCTCTTAAATCAAGACTACAGCTGTTGGCTTTATATTGTTTTTGGTACATCTGGTGTCCATTGACGCAGGATGGCAGGAGAGGTAGGTTGGGTTGTATGATCTTGTATGGACCCCCACATGGATGCAGTTTTGCTATATATTTTTCTGTATTTACATGTCCTCACATGGACATCCAAAACTGACTAGTGCAAAAGTCTGTATTAAAATTCATTGCCAAGAAATGTATCATAGTGACTTTTGGGAAGACTGACACCAAGGGTTATTACTCCATCAATAAGACACTCCTAAAAGTTGTATGTGTGGATGCACCCTTGGAACAGGCTGAAAATGTGGCCTAAGGCACACAAGAATATGAAAATGTGCAGTTTACCTTATGGCTTGTACAACCAGCTGAGCTCCATCTGTGGTTTGGTAGCAAATTTGCATATATCTGAAGTAAGCATACCAGACATTTTGCAGACTCAAAGGGGATGCATCATCCTGTCATTTTACAGATTGCCCCTGGCATGTGCATGTCACATAAGATCAACCAGCAGTTGTGCCAAACTAAAGCATGAACCTCTTTGCTGTGTTTACTGTATGCAGAGAATTGCCAGTGCTTTGGTTTACTATCAAATGACTGAAAGTCAGAAGACTGAATCCCAAAAAGACTGATAATTCAAAATATTGAATGATGGAATTTGCCCCTTCTCCACTGTTGTGCGATCTTGGAGTTGGTATATATATTTAGCAGGGGGGTGTGGGGGGCTTGCCCCTTGCATTAAAAATGTATTCAGTATTTTGAATTTTCAGTCTTTTTGGGATTCAGTCTTCTGATTTTCAGTCATTTGATAGTAAACGGCTACTTCTACAGTGGAGAAGGGGGACCCACATACCATTATTTCGGAAAGGTCCAGAAAGTATCTTTCAGATTTTATTAAGGGAAGGGATTCTAGAATCTCTTTATTGAGGTATGTCAGGGGTCATAACCTGCCCATTTAGTCCAAGTGGATGTCGCCCCCTAAAAAGACATGGCAAATGACGAGTCTTCTAGAGAGAAAGAGTGTACGGATTTTCTCTGAGTCTCTTTGAGGGTATTATGACTCTCAAGCCTCCTCCTATTTCTGCTGTCCACCCATTGTTACTGTGGAGTCTTCTTGGGGAATAATGCAGTAGACCCTACAGCTAAACATGAGGAAAGACATTTTGGCCATTACAAACATTGACATTACTACAGCTGGAAATATTTCTATGCCCCTGCAGTATTATACGCCTCATCTAAACAGAAAAAATAAAAAGCATCTTCACAAATCATAGGTTCATACTAGGCTATCTGCCCTAGGGCATTTATAAGCCTAGCCAGAGTGTGTTTGGCTTTCGCCACCCATTTTAAATTAATTTTGCTATGCCCTTTTTCGAGGTTAGTATACTGTGCCTCTGTCTAACAGTGACACAGAAGTGATACCCGGGGTAAACCTACGATCTCCCATCCACTCATCAAGATTCCTCTTGAAGAGAGTCAATGAGGGACCCTGCCTAACCTGGACTGGGATTTTATTCCAGAGTGAAGGGAGCCTCTGGGTTATGAATCTGTCCCTTCAGCATGTCCTATTTATTTCAGTGCTGAGGTTCAAGTCTTTCGAGCACGTGGCTCGATGGGATTTGGATTTTCTGAGGTGCAGCATGTCCATTAATTCCGGGTTGGACATTGCTTTATACGTCAGGCACAGATCGCCTCTGAGCAGGCGGTATGCCACTGAGTAGAACTGGAGTTTCTTTAACCGGGCAGCATATGGCATCTGTTTGAGCCCTTTAATCCTCTTGGTGAGGTACTTTTGAGTTCTTTCCAGTTGCTGCAGGTGTCTGGTAAGGTACATCCCAAAAGGGGCATTGTACTCAATTATGGGCCTGATGAGGGATGAGTAAAGAGGCACAATGACCTCCCCTGATCTAGATGTGAATCCCTTCATGATTAGGTGGGCTATATAAAATGTTTTTCTAACCACTTTGGCCACGTGGTTGTCAAATGAGAGATTGCTATCAACTTGGGTCCCCAGGTCCCTAATTACTTCTTCTGTACTTAATGGATTACCACCTATGTGATAATTTGTGGGCATTTTGTTTTTGCCAAAGGGGATGACTATACACTTTTTGGAGTTTAGCTTGAGGCCATGGCTTTGGCACCAGTTGTCTGTTTCTATGAGGCCCTTTTGGAGGATGCTTGTGTCGGCTGGAGAGTCGATTATGGCACCCAGTTTGCAGTCATCTGCGAACTTGGTCAGCCACAGTCCTTCCGTGTTGGTCTGTACCTCCGAGAAATATATACCGAACAAGAGAGGTCCCAGGACTGAGCCTTGTGGGACGCCCCTTGTAACTGGTTTGGAGTCTGACATGGCTCCAGCAATTCTAACCATGTGGGTTCTGTCCTTGAGCCAGTTTGCAACCCATCTAGTGACATAGGGGTTTATATTTAAGCTGGTGAGCTTATCTATAATGCCAGAGTGGGGTATTGTATCGAAGGCTTTTGCGAGGTCCAGGTAAGCTGTGTGGACCACCTTCCCCTCGTCAGTGGCCTTGGTGACTGTTTCAAAGAAATCGACCAGGTTTAAGAGGCAGGATCTGCCCTTAACAAAGCCGAACTGGGTAGGATCCAGTGTCTGTAGGTCCCCAATATCTTTATTTATGAGGTCCATGATGATCCTTTCCATACCTTTGCAGACCAAGCTAGTCAGGCTTATGGGGCGATAGTTTCCAGGATCTGTTGAGGTGCCACCTTTGTGGAGAGGGACCACTGTTGCTGTACGCCACTCTTTGGGTACATATCCTGTAGTAAGGCTGAGATTGAACAATAGTTTTATGCTTGGGTTTAGCTCTTCTTGGAGTTCATGTAGGATGCAGCCCGGGACACCGTCTGGTCCCATTAATGCTGTGTTTTTTGCTTTGGTGAGGGAGGCTCTTACCTGAGCATCTGAGATGTCAGGGGGGCAGCACTCTGCTGGGATAGATATTTGCCCTTTTGGTGGGGGGGGAGAAGTTTGCGCTGAACCTGTCAGCTAGGATGTTGGCAATGTCTGTGGTTCGGTGTATTTTTTGTCATTTTGGACTAATTCTGAGCATATCTGGGAATTCCCACCCAGGTTCCTAACATAATTAAAGAAAGCCTTGTGATTATCCTTAGTGTCCTGTGCAATTTTTCTCTCGAAGTTGGCCTTAGATGATTTTATGAGTGCCCGTAGTTTTTTGCTAATACTGATCAGAGATGCCTTCCCTTTTTGGGATTTTGTTCTATCATGTAGTAGCTTCCTCCTTCTATTGTATAGTTTGTTTATGGCTGGGGTCCACCAGACAGGACGTCTGCCTTTGGAGGATTGGGTCTTGGTTTTATTTGGGATTGCATGATCTATGCATTCCTGAAGGTGTTCATAGAATGTGTTTATAAAGGATTCTGCGGTCTGGGCCATATTTTCCACAGGCCCGGGGGCTTTGAAGGACTCCACCTCGGTTTTGAGGAGTGTGAAATTTGCTTTAGAGAAGATGTCCTTCAAGGATGCATCTGCAGTCCTTACAAATGGGTTGTCCTGTCGTCAGGCAGCTTTTCGGTCGGCCGGATTCCAAAGTCTGGGTCTGGCCTCGGCTGGTGTCGCACTTCACCCGACGTCATAGCTGCTGTTATTCGGGTATAAAGGCATCAGCCGACGCCATCTTCCCCAGTCTTTCTTGCCGCGTGGCGCCCGAAGCAGAAGCTGTTCGCAAGTGCCGGTCGGTCAGAACCAGAGAATACTACCGAATACTACTACCGAAGACTTCTAAAAGCTAAGTACCCCGTTGGGGACCTTTTCTTGCCTCAGCCGATGTCCGAAAAAGTGAATAACTGTTTAACTTGTGGGAAACAAATACCTCATAAAGATTTCCACTCTTACTGCTTACCTTGTCTAGGCCCAGAACACGACGTCGCAGCTTGTCTAGCCTGTGCTTCTTTTAACCGGCGGACGCTTAGACGTCGGTCAGAATTTGCTGAGGAGTTTTTCGGCTCCGATTTTGCTTATATTATGCCGTCGGATCCTCCGACTTCGCAAATATCTAAAAAACGCAAGGAAAAGGACCGACACTCGCGGTCCGCGGTTTCGGCCGAAACCGTGGTTAAGCCAACATGAGTGTCTCAGTTTCGCTGAAACCGAGCAAGCGGTTCTTCCTTCAGCCGAAAACTTACCTTCTACCGAGGCCTCTTCCAACCTCGTGGAATCGGCTTCTGAAATCTCACCTGCTGTTGCAGTTTCTCAGGAATTATCAGACACTATTCCCTTGGATATTTCAACCCCTGCACATGGAGCTGCTAGGCCACCTGCAGCCATGTCCATTAAGGCCTTTGCCAGGGCTAAAGCAGCTAAAGCTACTAAATCTGTGCCTGCTAAGACCCCCTCTCACAGGCCTAGCTCTAGTTCACAAATGCTTAGTTTAGCAGAGGATCTCATTTCTTTAATCCAAGGATCCCAACCTCAACCAGACAGGGCCTCTCACCCGCCTCCAGAGAAGAGGCCTAGAGCAGAGCCCCCTGAGCCAGTGTCTACAGATGATTCCTCTGATGATTCAAATGATACAGACCCTCCAGAGGCTCCTTACTCCCCTTATGAAGACTCGGATGCTGAAGAGTCCATCCCTTCTGCCTCTCCGCCTGAGGAATTTTCTTTGGGGAAACCTTGCATGCTATGAGGGAACAATTTCAGTGGCAGGGCCAGGATTTTTCAGATTCCAGAAAAGGCTTAGAACTTTTCTGCATTTACCACAACATAGGCCTTTAGCCATACCTCCAGTTCTGTCTGTTGTAGATGATGCATTTAATGATGCTTGTACTGCTCCTGATTCTCTACCTCCGGCCCCTGCTAAGCCCGATAGATACTACAGGGTCCCGGACACACATTACCACTTGTATAAGGCTCCTTTTGCAGATCCAGAGACTATCTCCCAAGGACCTAAGGCTGTAGCAGCTACCTCTGCCAAAACCCCCCTCCCCTCTGAAAGGGAATCCAGATCCTTAGAGAGATGGGGTAAAAAGGTTTACACTTCTGCTACTCTTTCTGCTAGGGCCTTGAACTGTCAATTTCACATGATACAGTATCAAGAATTTATGCTAGACCAGTTAACCAAAAAACTGTCCTCGGATGAAACAGTAGATAAAAAATATGTGCAGGAAATGGTACATAACATTCAACAAGTCAGTAACCATTCCTTAAAATGCGGCTATGATGCACTGGAGGATTCCTTTAGATCAGCCATGACTGGCACAGTTATCAGAAGGCATGCATGGTTAAAAGAACAGGCCTTACCAGACCATGTCAAATCAAAACTATTAGATGCTCCTATGGATAAGATCAATTTGTTTGGCTCTCCTGCACAACAAGTGCTGAAGAAGATGGAAGAGAAGGCAAAATCTGTCCAAACAGTGAAAGATTTCTTACAGGTCCAACCTCCGAGGTTTAGCAGGAATTGGCCCTCCAAGAATTGGTCCTTTCCAGACTCCTCCAGAACTCTGGAGAGGCCGGAATAGGCGTTCAAGAGGCAGAAGCCAATCCAGGGGTGCCTACAGGGGACGCCAGTGGCAGGGCAACAACCAGCGAGGCACAGCCACAGACACAGCCACCACCACAACTACAGGCCAATCACAGTGACTTGGCTCTGGCACCGCCTACCAGGGAACAACTACAAGCACCCTTAGGCGGGAAGCTAGCCTTATTTTCAACAAACTGGCATTACATCACAAGAGACAAGTGGATTTTGCAGACAATAGACCAAGGTTACAGGTTTCACTTCCATACTCTACCAGGAAGAGAGGAATGCCAAACCTACCTCCAAATCAAAAGACAGAAGCTCTAAAACAAATATCTCAATTATTAAGGATGAGAGCAGTAGAAAAGGTACCATCTATGGAGCAAAGAAAGGGATTTTACTCCAGACTCTTCCTGGTACCAAGAAAAGAGAGCAAATGGAGACCTATTCTCGACCTGTCCGCTTTAAACACATTCCTCATTGTTCCAAAATTCAAAATGCTGACTCTACAGCAGCTTCTTCCCATGCTGGGCAAGGAGTCTTGGCTGGTAACTCTAGATCTCAAGGAGGCATACCTGCACGTCCCCATATGACCAAATTGCAGAAGATACCTCAGATTTCTTGCAGGATCAGAGCATTATCAATTCTCAGCATTGCCCTTTGGCTTATCTACTGCGCCCAGAGTGTTCACGAAATGCCTGGCATCAGTAATTGCTCATTGCAGGCTTCAGGGAATCCAAATTTACCCTTACCTGGACGACTGCCTGATACAAGCGGACAACAAGAACAAGCTAGCAGAAGACTTGCAAAGGGTCATTTACCTGCTACAAGCCCTGGGATACACAGTCAATATAAAAAAAGTCAAGGCTGATACCATCCCAAAGGATAACCTTTTTGGGTGCAGAGCTAGACACATCAAAACAAATGGCATTCCTAACAGTAGAAAAACAGAAGCAACTACCTCTCTACTTTTTGGCATTAACAAAACAGGACCAGCTAACAGCAAGAAAAGTCCTGCAAGCCTTGGGCTTCATGGCATCCTGCATAATATTGGTTCCACATGCCAGACTGCATATGAGAAAATTACAGTGGTACCTAAGGAATTTATGGTCTCAACACCAGCACAGCCTAGAAACTCAAATTCCAATAATTCCATGCCTGAAACAAGAATTCCTATGGTGGGCTCAGGCCTGTCAGGCAGGCAAACGCAGGATTGCCCTTCCACAACACTCAGCCAAGCCAAACCATCACGACGGACGACTCAGACCTTGGTTGGGGGCCCACATGCTGGACAAGTGCATTCAAGGTTTATGGACTCCAGACCAGCTGCACCTACACATAAACCTAAAGGAAATGCTGGCAGTAAAACTGGCAATTCAGGCCTTCAGACCATTTCTACGACAAGGCCAATTGATGATAAGGACAGACAACACCACAGTTATGTGGTACATCAACAAACAGGGAGGCACACATTCGTACCCTCTATGCCGGATGGCACTGGACCTCTGGAATGTGGCCCTGAGCTACAACATACAGTTACAAGCAGTTTTTGTACCAGGAAAAGAAAACATTCTAGCAGACAGATTAAGCAGGACCACCACGGATGCCCACGAATGGATGCTGCATCCGGACATCTTCAAAACCATTACAAGAAAATGGGGGCTCCCAGAAATAGACTTATTTGCATCCCCACACAATCACCAGCTACAGAAATTCTGCACAAGGACGTACCACCCACTTGCTTGGAAGGTGGACTCCCTCTCTTTCAGCTGGAAAAACCTGGCAGCATATGCATTCCCACCACTTCCTTTGATGCACAAGGTGTTATTGAAGATCAAAGAGGAGCGTCCAAGGATCATTCTGATAGCTCCAGACTGGCCAAGACAACATTGGTACCCATTACTGAGGAGCATGTCTCGGGAACAAATGTGGCCCTTACCCCTGGTTCCATTGCTGTTAACACAGAACAACTACAACATCCTGCATCCAAACCTGAAAACGCTGCAGCTGACTGCTTGGAACATTGCATAAGACCAATTAACCCAAATTTATCCCAAAGGGTTAAAGACATTATCCTGGAGGCTCGCAGACCCTCAACAAGGAAAAATTATTCGGCAAAATGGAAAAGATACCTCATTTGGAATACTACAAAAGGAGAAGATGTGTCACTGGTAAACATAGCCAACATCCTGGAATACTTGGCAGAGCTCTTTCACAAAGGCCTGTCCTATTCTTCCATTAAGATTCATGCATCAGCTATTTCAGCAGAATACGACTTGGATCCTCCAGTCTTCTCACATCCCCTACTCAGGCAGTTTCTCAGAGGAATTAAAAATGTAAAACCTCCTAGGAAACCACCATTACCAGCATGGGACTTGAACTTTGTGCTAGAAAAATTGACACTCCCTCCTTTCGAACCAGCAGCAACAGCAGAATTACAGTATTTATCATGGAAAACTGCTTTCCTAGTGGCAATCACTTCAGCAAAAAGGGTATCTGAGCTACAGGCATTAATGGCAGTACAACCCTTCCTGATCTTCCATCAAGACAGAGTGTCCATGAGAACAAATCCTACTTTTATGCCTAAGGTGGTCTCCAGAGTATCTTTAAATCAGGCTATCCACCTACCTACATTCTTCCCCAACCCACAGAACAGGGGAGAAAGACTGTTGCATACCTTGGATGTACATAGACAATTATGCTACTACCTGGACAGGACCAAGGGCAATAGAAAAACTGACCAGCTTCTGGTAGCATATGCAACAGGAATGGAAGGAAAAGCAATTTCAAAACAGACTATTTCAAAGTGGATAGGAAATTGTATCAGATTTTGTTACTCCTACCATGGAAAGAAAACTCCAGAAAACATCAGGCCTCACTCTACAAGGGCTACAGCCACTACCACAGCTTTCTACGAGGAGTGGCTACCAAGGACATTTTAGAGGCTGCTACTTGGAGCTCCGTGCATACATTTGCCAAGCATTATAATTTACCTTTATACTCTAGATCCCGAGGTTTTGCCACTGCTGTTTTGCAAGGGATCTTAACTACACCATAACTTCCTTTTTTCCTCCTCCCCCAGTTTGGCTATGGTATTCTACCCATTTGTAAGGACTGCAGATGCATCCTTGAAGGACATAGTACAGTTTTGTACCTACCATAAATGTAGATGTCCGATAGGAATGCATCTGCAGTCAGGATTACCCTCCCACCTTTCCCCTCTGTGGTACTCCTAGGGTATTTGCCCATCTCATAGCTAGCTGGGGGAATCTATTATGGTGTATTTGTTTGTATATATGTACATACATGCTTATTTTTTGTGTCTGCTCTCTACTATTTGGAATCATTGGCATTTATCCAAATTTAGCCTTCCTAGAGGGCACCTGGCATCTGGGGCAAGAAACACTGAGGAAGATGGCGTCGGCTGATGCCTTTATACCCGAATAACAGCAGCTATGACGTCGGGTGAAGTGCGACACCAGCTGAGGCCAGACCCAGACTTTGGAATCCGGCCGACCGAAGGGCTGCCTGACGACAGGACAACCCATTTGTAAGGACTGCAGATGCATTCCTATCGGACATCTACATTTATGGTAGGTACAAAACTGTACTTTTTTCACTGTGGTTTTCTGGGCAGGGGGTGGGGTCGGGATGTGAATATCCAGTGAGATTAGTTTATGGTCTGATCTTACCAGTGAGGGATACACTTCTGGTCTGGAGCATAGAGTCCCCATGTTGGTGATGATCAGGTCCAGTATGTTTTCCCCTCTTGTGGGAGTGGTAACAAGTTGTTCCATAGCATTTGAGTTTATAAATTCTAGGAACCTATGGGCTAGGGTGTTGGAGCTAGAGTAATGCTCCCAGTCTATGTTTGGGTAATTGAAGTCGCCCAATATAATGGTGTTTGGAGAGACCTTCATATTTCCAGTGTTCTCAGGAAGGCCGAGTGGGGTTCCTGGGTTTGGGAGGGTGGTCTGTAGCAGGCTATAAACTGGAAGGCAGTTTTACCCACTGTTAGTTGCACATGGATAGTCTCTGATGCTTCGTGCTGTGCCACCAACCTGGAGGTGTGGGTATCTTTGACGAATATTGATACTCCCCCTCCTTTTGTGGTTCGGTCCAAGTTTTGGGGCCGAAAAGCATGGTATGAGGTATAACCTGGTAGTGCTGGGTTGCTCTCGGGAGCCTTGAACCAGGTATCTGTTACGGCACAGATATTGATGTTCTCCATGCTAAGGAGAGTTTTGAGTGCGTGCATCTTGAGGTTTAGACTTCTGGCATTGAGTAGCATTACTCTTAGTTTCTTATCCCTTGTGATACCTATGGAGGTGGGTTTGTCTTTTGAGCCTTGCCTAAAAAAGGCACTATGGGGGTAGCAAGAGCCTTTGCCAATATCCGAAAGCCCAGGGGTGACAGGTGCAAGCCATCCCTAGCGAAGCATCGTGGCTTGTCGAGCATGTCATCCCAGGCTGACAGGCATTGGATCCCCTTTGAATGACACCAATACTTAAGCCAATTGTTGAAATTGATCATCTTGTCTTCATATTGTGGCATCATTCTTGGTGAGGGTAAGATGCTACTCAATGTCAGGGTTATACCGGCCTGGGCTACATGCTCAGAGAGCTCCTCTGTCTCTCTTCATGTAGTCCAGGGAGGTATGTCTCAGGTCATTCACACCAGCATGGACAATGACTGAGTCATATTTGTACTTGCCTTGGAGTGACCTGAGTGCTTGTGTTATGTGGCGGATCCTAGCGCCCGACAGGCAGCTCACCGTGACCTTCTCCTTGTTCAGCCTGGTGAGCGGGACATCAGTGTGCCTGACGATAGAGTCACCTATTACAAGTGTATCAGGTGTGTTGTTTAGCCTTAAGGGCTGTGACTGTTCGGCACACTGGCTTTGAGAGCTATGTGTTGATGGTGTTTTGTTTTGGGGTAGCGGTTGCTTGGGTGCCTGCTTTGGAGGTCTCTGCTGCTTAGGCAGATTTTTATTTAGAGCCTCTGAGTATGTTTTTGTGTGTTTGTGTTTGGTTTGCTGTCATGGTAGGTCTATGTGAGACTGGAATTGTAGTGAGTGTGGTTTCCTTCTCCTCCTAACTGGTTACGCCAGTACTGAGTTGAGAGAGCTTAGCCTTCAGTTTGGCTATATGGTTGCATCTCTCACATGTGTTGGAATTTGTTGGGAGGAGGAGAGAGTTGTCTGTGTACATGAGGCAGTTGTAACATTGCCTCAAGATTCCCAGATTCACCAGCTGGACCGGAGAGGAGATTGACAACTGACCTTTGGACGTGCTAGAATAGTACTGGGAATTCCTTTATAATTGAAAAAAAGGGCCAGTGGGGAACAAGGTACTCAAGGGGAGTTTGTGGGGGTGTAGTGCTTTTAATTTTTTTAGTGCTGACTTATATAATTGCTTTAGTGAGCAAGTGCCAGGTATCTTAAATGCAATGTGTTACAGGTAACTTAAATGCAAAAACGACAAACAGGAACTTTCTTTCAAGTGAAACGAGGAATTAAGTACAGTAAGCAATGCAGATATCACTAGGGATCCACAGAAGCGCTGAAAAGCCGCGTTTTAGGTGGAATTAACTTTTCAGGGAAATAACAAGCATGCATACAAAGCTAGATTCAACAGGCCTGGATCTAGTCTATGCTACAGCAAACAAGGTGTACCAATTACAGTAAGAAGCAGTTCAAATATGCAGGCACTATAAGCCTTTAACCAGAAATTCCCAGCTCAGAAGGGCAGAGTCCAGCCTCTCCTCCCACAAGAGTGCAGACCACGAACCCCCTTAATGTAAAATAACTGGCCTGAAGCCCAGGTGCTTAAACCAGAACTAATACACTTTTAGAATAACAGACACTGAGTCCTCAATCAGCAGTTCCCAACTTAGAAGGATGTAAGCTACCTGTCCTGCCACCACAGTGCATGCCACAAACCTTCCTTATGTAAAACAACTGGTCTGAAGCCCAAGTGCTTAAACTAAAAGGCTTAGAATGAGTTACACCAAGCAGTAATAAATACAATTGAGTACTTTTACGATGACGCAAAAACAAAATAAAGTAGGAAGAAACACAAATACAGTAAAAGCAGATACAATTTTTTTTTTTTTTTTTTTTTTTGTGGAAAGAGAGAAAGGAGTAGCAGAAACTAAGCTGATTGGCCTTCTCAAATGTTCTCCCTGTACTGGGTAGAATGAGGTAATGACACTAGACTGGGAGGAGGGTCCCAGATCAAATTTACACTAGGGGCGGGCAACTGCAAAGCCACCAACTATAAAAACACTATACCAACAGGGAGAGAGGGTGGGAAACAAACTGCAGAAATGTATGTCACAGCTGAAAAGCAGCAGTGAGCCTTTAAATGAAAGTTTTAAACAGCTAAAGGAGCCTCTAGAAAAAAGAGTTTAACTGCAACAAGTTATCAGAAATAAACAACCCAACAGTTGCTTAACAAAAGTGGACATTTTCCAGTTAATACCTCACACACAGTGAAACTAGCTAGAAAAATACACAGTACACAAAGTGCTATAAATAACAAAGAAATAAAGAAAAAATATGTACAAAAAACAGGATACTTAATGTTATATATTATCGCTCCAAGTTTGCTGAGTGTCCTTCCTTCGATTAGCTGAGTGTAAAATGGCAGAACACTCACAACTGAGTTTCCTTAGGTAACAGAAAGTTGAAACCTGACACAGCTTTTAAGAAAGAAATCTCAAAAGAACCAATGAGGTGCTTAGTCTAAGCTGTAGTCCAGGTGACCTCAGTCAGCCAATGACCTCAAACAATTCTCTCTCACTGAAATGCCTGATGGCATTAAAGGACACTGTATTTTAACCACTGACATTAATACAAAAATGGTACCATTTAGTTTTGTGCCCACAGTCCACTCTATATCTAAGCATCTCAGCCATTAAATAATTACCATACTACTAAGTTACCCTACACAACGAAGAAAAAATATACACCCTAACAGCAGCGCAACTGAAGTAAAATGTATTAACACTATTCCCAAAGCACCACTTTTTAATTTTTTTATTTGGCTTTAAAACAATAGCTAAATGAATAAATTATAAAACATAGAAAATGCATAGGCCCACAGCTGATCAGAGCATCAAAATTATACATATCAAGAGCAATTTATAGCTTTCAAGCAAGTCTTTAAGCCAATATTTATATGAATGTGTAATATTAGAAGTTCTCATCTTTATAGTATACAGTTCACTGCTGCAAACAATTTTGCCATACTAATAAATTCAACACTAGAGGTAGTGGGGGGGGGGGGGTAACTTTACTTTTCCCATTTTTAGTAATTACTTTTCTGGCTATAGCAAGAATAGACCAAAGAAGAGGCACTTGGGTTTTTGGAATTATCTCAGGAATTGGAGCATTACATAAAACTAAAGATTTACAAATATTACACCTATCTGATGAGCTTGAATGAAGTTATTAATTTCTGTCCAATTGGGATATGACTTCATATTCATATACCATATGCATCTAATCAGCTATTATTTCAGAATCACATCTCCAGCATTTAATTCTGTTTGATTTATACAAAATTAGAATTTTGTTAGGAGTGACAAAAGCTCTGTGCAAGTATTTCCAAATGAACATTTTTTTCAGTATAATGATGTGGTTTTATCTGTAGATTTTAGTAATATTTTCTTGTATTCTTCAGAGAAGTCTTTATTATTAATTTATGAGGAATAGTTCCAATAGGAATTGTCCAACTATGCGAAGTTTAACTCAAGAATTTTATAAATTTGTGACAAATATTTATTTTTCATTGCATTATTATTGATATTTATTAAGAATTCCAGTAATTTGGGGAACAATGTATTGTCTAGGTTAAATATCGTATTTATCTATGTGTCCACAAAGTCTCTAAATATTTGTAAAATTAACCAATTCTCAGAATCATGATTGTATTTTGACCTTAAATTGTCAACATTGTATATATCAATACCATTTAAGAACTGATGCCAGTAAATAAAGTTACTTTGCTTTTTCAGTGCTAGCATTTTGTTGAAGTTATGTGTTTCTAAGCACCCATTTGTATATGCAATTGGAAAAGTAGAAAATATTAAGTCTTTAATACAATGGTTAGAATATGTGAACTTTTGGAAAGAGGAAATTATGTTATTTAAATAGAGAATTTAAGAAGAGGGTGTAATTCCATTTACACAAAAATCTTTTAATACCCAGATAACACTGTTAGGGACTGTTGTTTGACTGGTTGTGATATATTTATTATTTACTAAATAATATTTTGTGATGTATTTGTTTCCATTTTAAATCATAAGATGAATTTGTCCACAACGCCATAACTTATAATTTTGAAGTAGCATACAGTTGAATATCAGGGAATCCTGTTCCACCATTATCCCAGCTTTTTCTGCGCCAAAGGAAACTCTTGATTTATTAAGATGCCAAAAAAATTAAGTAGAATATTATTTATCTTCATCAATTTATTTGGTGGAGATAGTATAAAGATTGTAAGACAAACAATATTTTAGAGAGAATTATCAACTTAAAAAGCATTAATCATTCTTCCATGGTAAAGAAGAATTTGTTCCTATTTGTGACTAAACTTAAAATGTTATCAATAACCTGTTGAAAGTTTGTATCATTTCTTTACTAATAGGCATAATGCTTATGCCAAGTTATTGTCATTTGATTGCTATTCCAATTGAAGTTAGAAAATTTTTATATGATTTTTTAAAATTTTTTATTAATTAATAATGTACTTGTTTTTTATGATCAAGTCTTAAGTTTGCGATTTCTTCAAACTGACTTGTACAGCTAATTATATGTTTTAGTGAATTTTCTGTATTTCCTAGTGTTAGTAAAATATCATCAGCAAAGAGTTGAATCTTTAGTTTGAAATCTTTTTTTTATTTTGATACCATTAATGTTCTTATTGGACCTAACACTATTAGCAAAGTTTCTGTAGCTAATACAGAAAGTAAAGGTGGTAAATGGGCAGCCGTGTTTTGTGCCGTTTTTGAAATTTACAGGAATTTGAAAGAAAAGACCCTATTTTTAACATAAGCACAAGAGTTATTGTATAGCTTTGAAATTACTGCAATTAGTTCAGGTCAGAAATTATATACTTTAAGTGTTTTAAACATATACAACCAATTAACTTACTCAAAATGTCTCATATTGTCTACTAAGAGATGATCTTTGCTTGACTTACAAAGCCATGTCTGACCCAGCTCTGTTAGAAATGCTACATCTAAAAAATCCCAATCCCTCCGCACCACATGCTCCAGAGACCTCAACCTCATTACCACAGTCAACAGAACATGCTGGAGGGACAGGTTCATAACCCAGAGACTGCCCATGCTCTGGAATAGTCTTCCATACATGCAAACAGAGCACCTCGCTAGCCTTCTTCAAGAGAAATCTTGATGAGTGGATGGGAAATAGAAAGTTCACCCCAGGGATCAGTCCAGTGGCTCTACTTGATAGAGGCACTGAGAACTGATGACGGGCGGCACAATGCCAGGGCATGGGCTAGGCTTGTAAAGGCCCCAGGGCCATTAGCCTAGTATACACCTATGAACTTATGAACCTAAAAGCCTTATCTAAATCGAGACTAATTATAGAATTTTTTTTTTTATTTTTATTTGCATAGTCTTTTAATGTAGATATTCCTATTATATTATCCTGTACTTGTTTTAATTAGTTTAGGTGTGAGTAGATTAATTATGTCAACTAAAATGGACATGAACATCATATTGTTCACATTTAAAAGTAAAATGGGTTTTTATGAGGGACATTTTGCAGGATCCTTAGTTTGTTTTAAAATAGGTGATGTAAGGGAATACTTCTACGATGGAGGATTTCAGCAGTTGTTTTTATCTCTATAGACCTTATCTGATATTTAAACTGCATCATCTGGTAGTATTTTATTTAGCTCTGATATAAGACCATCTAACCCCCCCGGTACTTTACTATTATTAAATTTTTTATTTGATCTTTTATTTCTGTTAAAGTGAATGGTCTGTCAATTTTTATTTGTTTGCTTGTGTTTTTATTATTTATAGTTTCCATTAGAAAAGTTTTAACTGTATCACCATTATCTAGGTTGTGTATTATTTATATTTTCATAAAATATTTTAAAGCCCTCAAGAATACCTTTAATATCTGTTGTTCTTTGTTTTTTTTTTTTATTTATATGGGTTTTTTTATTTATATGGGTTATAATTTCTTTGATATGATTTAGTTCATTCATTTTCTTTGATCTAAGAGCAAGTTTATACAGGCTTAAAGAGTTTACTCATATACCTGAAGTTTAAGTTTTCCACGTGTATTGAAACTTTGATTTAGAATTTCAACTTATTTTGTTTTTAGGTTTTTAAGTTTAGACTGATAATGTCATTTGGTTTTAGATTTAACCATAGTTTGTCTATTTTGGCCTGTAGTGCGTTAAATTCTTTATCCCATGCTCTTGTTTTACTAATATACCAGCTTGTAACTCTTCCATTTAAGTAAGCCTTTAATGAATCCCTCAGGACAGTATCAAATACTTCACCAGTTATGTTTATTTCTAGGAAATTGTTGATCTCTTTAACATACCAGTCCTTGAATCCTTTTATTTTAATAATGTATGCTGGTAATCTCCTGTGATGCATTAAATTGTCAGTTTTTTAAATAATGATAAAGATAGCATTATGTTCCAATAATGGACATGAAACTGTTTTCTCTGATATGTGATAACAGACTGTCTGAGACAAGAATTTTATCAATCATTGTGTTCCATGACTGTATGAATAATGGGTAAACTGAGGTGTTTTCCTTAGCTCAAATATATCACTTAAATTCATTAGATTTACAAGATTTGTTAAAGTGTGTGGCTGAAGATGTGATTCTCAGCTTTTTTTTTCTGCAGTGCAATCTTTATTTGATAAAATACAATTAAAATCAGCAGCCTTTATGACTTCACCTTAGTGTTCAAGTAATTTTTGCATCTTTAGCTTCAACCACTGATATCCAGTAAAAGTTCACCAATGTGTATAGTTTTCTGTTCCACTCAATTATAACAATGTTCAACATAACATTTTTATCAACATGGGTATCTTTTACTTTAAGCATTACTGATGAGAACTTCAGTAAAATGAAGGTGCCTCTTCTTTTAGCTTGAAAACCAAAACCTGCTAAAACCAAATCATGCTTGAATGAAAGTTTTACATTTTTATTAAGTAAATGTGTTTCCTGTAGAGATATTATTTGAGCTTTATGTAATTGCAAGTATTTGATCAGGTTTCCCCTCAGTATTATTCAGTCCATTAATATTAATAGATATCCATTTAAAATCAGGCATTTATATAAGAATGAAGAAAAAACACGTATAATGAAATCACATTTATGTACAGAACTTATTAGATACTTTATATATAACAATATGAAATCTTCAGCTATGAACAAAATTTTTGAAACAAAATGTTTTAGGGTTAGATCATTGGGTAAGTTTTTACCATGGAATAATGTATTCCTAGTTTGTTGAAAAAGATGAACAAACTACCTCTCAAACTCTCCATTAGACTAACAACACTTAACTCATGCTTCTGATTCATATTGAGTCTCATATTTTTATTATGCATCATCTTAAAAAAGCCCATTAGTGAGCGAGTTGTTATGAATAAGAAAAGTTAAACGTGTTGAGAATCTTTATTATAAGTTGATCAAACTGAATATCTCTACAGTCATCTTTTCCTTTACCTCACATTATCTCCTTTGTCTAGTATAGGGAGGAAATCATTTGTTATTTTCATATTTATTAATTTTAGTCAGTTGATTTTTTTATTTTTTCTATTTTGTTTGCTATGTATAAATTGTTCATAGGATCATAAGTTCATAAATTAGTACCAAGCTAACTGTCCCGTGGGCCATTCCAAGCCCAGTCAATTACTCCATGTGAGAATCAAACACAGCACCTTGTGCTTATAAAGTGAACACCTTAACTACTCTTCCATCCTCCCACTCTTGTAGACATAGCTATATTCTTTAACTATATGCATATTTGCTTATACTGATCTCTTTCTATTTGTGTAATGTGCCTTATACTACTGCTGTATTCATAGGTTTTATATTTTAGCTGTAATCCTAGTGTAGAGTATCGTATAATAGAACATTTATATTTACTGTTATATATTTGATAGTGTCTAATGTAGCACTACTGTTAGTCAGTCACATTTTTTCCTTCAATGCTATGTGTAATAGCATCTGAACAAACGTCTTAAAATCTTTTTATGTATTTATTTCTTTTACATTTGTTTACTGTTAAAGTCCGACTGGATACAGGTATTTTTTCAGTGGAGGCCTGGGGAGAAAAGCTCCAATACAGACAGTAAGTATAATATCAGTCAGTTATGTTTACATAATAAACTTTGGAATGCATAGTAAAATACATGCATGCATACATAGTTTTTAACAGTGAGAGAGCTAGCTACATGTACCTACTGTATTTTGTTTTTGACTTATAGCAGTTTGTATAAGTTTTAAAATTATGAATAATATATTTAGTGTTCTATACAGATTACAGGAATTCAAAGATGAGGAAGTATGAAGAAGTATAATAGAAATGTAAGGGTAGATGAAAGAAGAGTAGAGAAGGAAGAAGAATGTTAGTGGGGAACTAATAAGCTGAGAGAGAGGGAGTCAAAAGAGCAAAGTAGGTAATATAATGATTAATCAGAGTTTTAAGAATAGCAGAGCCACGTTGCTGAGTTGAGTTTTAGGCTGTGAATTTCATAAGTGTTAGTGTAGGAAAGTGGGAAGCAGGAGGAATTAAAGTATGATAGAGAGGGAAGAGGTACTTTAGAAGGAGAAGCAGAGTATTGTGAGAGGAGGGTAGTGTTAATAGAGCAAAAGTAGATATAAGCGATTAATCAGGGTTGTCACAGTTCAGATTTCTGTAGGTGGGATTTTAAGGATTTTTAAAGGAGGCAGAGGAAGTTGTGGCTGAGATGTTGGAGGGAAAGGTTGATGTTCTTCGTGTTTCACTGTTGCAGTCATCACATTTGAGTTATCTGCTTGGAGTAGACCTCAGTCGGTCTGATTATCAAAGTCTTAGGTCCTGCATCGGTTGCTGTCTCATCTTCTGTGATGTCAGGTAGTCAGGGGTATAAAGCATGCAGCCGACACCATTACATCAGTGAAAAACTACAACCAAAACAACTTAAAAAAACACAAAGGAAAGTAGAAATCCACAAATCGCAAATACCAAATCCACGAACGTTTATTATGTTAGCGCTTTCATGCACGACAAATACATGCACTTCTTCAGGTCTGAAGAAGTGCATGTATTTGTCATGCATGAAAGCGCTAACATAATAAACGTTCGTGGATTTGGTATTTGCAATTTGTGGATTTCTACTTTCCTTTGTGGACCATTACATCAGTCTTTCATGACGTGCGGTGCCCGAAGTAGAAGCAGTTCGCAAGTGCAGGTCGGCTGACTCCTGAAATTTTCGTTTTCGAGTTTCAGAACCGAAGTCTTCAACTAAGCTAAGTACCCCATTGGGAAAACTTTTTCTTGCTCTAAACCAATGTCAGTAAAAGTTAATAATTGTATTTCTTGTGGAAAGCAAATACCTCATAAAGATTTTTAATCGTTCTGCATTCCTTGCTTAGGCCCTGACCACGACGTACCTCACTGTCTGTTTTGTGCCTTATTTAAATAACAAACTATTCGTTGTCGGTTTATTTACACTTCTAAATATTTTATTACTCGGTTCAATTATCCAGATATGGCTTCGGTAAGCCACCCGACTACCGACATTCTGAAAAAATACAAAGATAAAGACAGAGACAGACCGCATAGGTCCAAAGCTGCTGCCGACGCTTCTCCTAAGCTAGTCGCCAGTTCACCGGTACTCAGTGAGGCGCTTTTGCAGCCCCTCATACACGCTACTTCAAATTCGCAGGCCTCTACTGAGACTCATTCAGAGTCCGGTATGTCGCGAGATGCTTCAACTGTGGAACCTGCGGATGTCTCTACCTTGGATGGGTCTGGAGCCGCTGTGCAGGCACCAGCTTCTGAGAGTGTATTCAGGTCTACTGATACGCATATTAAACCAACGCCATCTTCTTCTTCAAGGCCTAAAACTCAATCCATACCTAGAAAACCGATGTCCAGACCACATGGTCAGGCCTCTATGCCTAAAAAACAAATGATAAGAATGGCTGAAAACCTTATTACTCTAATCAGGGGAAGCCACCCTTCCCCCTCTAAGAGACCTAGGACTGAGTTTGCTTATGATTCTTCTGCTCAGGACTCTGAAATTTCTGTCTCCTCTGATGACCAGGATTTACCTTTATCTACCTATGAGGATTCTGATGCAGAGGACTCCATTTCCTCTGCTTCCCCTCCAGAGGATTTCTCTTTTGGTGAAACCTTGCATACTCTTAGGGAGCATTTTCGCTAGGAAAGCCAGGATTACTGTGACTCTAAAAAGAGGCTTAGGGATTTCTTACTCCTGCCCCAACACAGGCCTTTAGCTATCCCCCCTGTACTGGACATTGTTGATGCCTTTTCAGAGTCTAGCTTGTCCCCTGACTCTTTACCTCCTGCTCCCAGAAAACCTGATAGATATTACAGGGATACTGACTCTCACAAGTTCCTCTTTAAAAATCCTACTGCGGATCCTGAGACCATTTCACAGGGAACCAAGGGCATTAAGGCTACTACTGCCAAAAATCCTACCCCCTCTGATAGAGATTCCAGGGCGCCGGACAGATGAGTTAAGAAGGTGTACACTTCTGCAACCTTGGCCATTAGAGCTTTAAACTGCCAGTTTCATATGTTAAAGTATCAGCAGCATATTATTGGATTGCTTAAACAGAAAATTATGTTGATTCCTGATTGTGCTGAAAATAAAGATTTACAGGATGTAATGCATTCTGCTGAACAAGTTGGAAAACATACTTTGCAATGTGGTTTTGATTCACAAGAGGCATCTTTCAGGGCTGCTGTCACTGGGTCTGTACTTAGAAGGCATGCTTGGCTTAAGGAGCAACCTTTGCCAGATCATGCTAAAGCTAAATTGCTGGATGCTTCCTTAAACCAAGACCGCCTGTTTGGCAACAAAGCAGAAGAAGTACTTAAAATGATGGAGGAAAAAGCTAAATCTATGCAAACTGTTAAAGATTTCCAGCAAGTACAGCCCCTCCCAGATTTAGTAGGCATTGACCGTCTAAAAATTGGTTCTTTCCTGCCTCTTCCAGGCCTTCTCAGACCAAACCCAGAACCAGCAGAACACACAGGCTTCAGTCCCAAGGTACTCACAGGACTAAGCAGTGTGGGGCTCCCACTTCCAAAGCAGGGAGTGGTAAGACCCCCCCCCCCCCTGTGGTAAACTGTCTCAGTGACTTAACTTTAAATCTTCCAAGCCATACACAACTGACTCTTCCTTTAGGGGGAAATATTGCCCGGTAGGCAAAAAATTGGGAACTCATTACCCAGGACAAATGGGTTTTAAATATAGTTTCCCAAGGATACAGATTCCACTTTGACTCCTTACCAACCCTTGGCCAGATCTACCCCCAAATCAGTGGGCAGAGGCCCAAAAGCGAATTCTCTCTCTCTTAAGCATCAGGGCTATTCAACCTGTTCCAGAAGAGGAAAGGGGACAAGGTTTGTACTCGACTTTTCCTGGTGCCCAGAAAAGTCAACTCCTGGTGTCCTATCCTGGACCTCTCTATCATACACACATTTCTGGTGATCCCAAAATTCAAGATGCTAACTCTGCACCAACTGCTTCCTATGCTAGGCAAGGATGCCTGGTTGGCAACACTGGATTTAAAGGAAGCCTACCTGCACATCCCAATAAGGGAATCTTGCAGAAGATACCTATGCTTCAAAGCAGGCTACATAGGTTCATAGGTTCATACTAGGCTATCTGCCCGAGGGCATTTATAAGCCTAGCCCATAGTTTTGTGGCTTACGCCACCCCTTAGTTTGGAGAAACTATGCCCATTATTTAGCTGTGCCTCTGTCGAGCAGTGACACTGAGGTAACCCCTGGGGTGTATCTGCGATCTCCCATCCATTGGTCAAGATTCCTCTTGAACAAGGCCAGCGAGGTGCTCTGCCTCACATAAACCGGGATTTTGTTCCACAGCATAGGGAGTCTTTGGGTGATGAATCTATCCCTCCAGCACGTCCTATTAATAACCGTGTCAAGGTTTAAGTCACCCGCCCTTGTGGCTCTAAGGGATCTAGATTTTTTGAGATGAAGCATATTCATCAAATCTGGGTTTGACATGGCCTTGTATGTCAGGCACAGGTCACCTCTGAGCAAGCGTGCGCAACTGAATATAACTGGAGTTCTTTCAGTCGGGCAGCATAAGACAGATTTTGAGACCCTTTATCCTTTTGGTGAGGAACTTTTGTGGCCTCTCCAGCTGCTGCAAGTGTCGGGTCAGATACATTCCGAATGGGGCATTGTACTCGATCATTGGTCTGATGAGTGATGAGTATAGGAGACTATGACTTCCCTTGATCTAGATGTGAATCCCTTCATGATAAGGTGGGCAATGTAGAAGGTCTTCCTAACTACTTTAGCAATATGAGTGTCGAATGAAAGGCTACTGTCAACCTGGATTCCCAGGTCCCTAATAACTTCTTCTGTGTTCAGGGGATTGCCACCTATATGGTAGCTAGGGGTAACCTTATTTTCCCGAAGGGTATGACTATGCATTTCTTGGCATTTAACTTGAGGCCATGGCTCTGGCACCAGTTATCCGTTTCTGTGAGACCCTTCTGAAGGATATCTGTGTCGGATGTGTTTTCAACTCGGCCCAGTTTGCAGTCATCTGCGAACTTTGTCAGCCATAACCCTCCTGTGTTTGCTTGTACTTCAGAAAAGTAGATGCCAAACTAGAGTGGGCCCAGGACTGAGCCCTGTGGGACACCACTTGTGACAGGCTTAGAGTCTGACATGGCGCCAGCAACTCTGACCCTGTGGGTTCTGTCACTCAGCCAGTTTGCAACCCATCTTGTAATGTATGGGTTTACATTTAAGTTGATGAGTTTTTCAATGATACCCGAGTGGGGTATTGTATCGAAAGCCTGCCAGGTCTAGGTAGGCTGTATGGACTGCCTTTCCTCGTCAATGGCCTTGGTGACTGTTTGAAGAAGTCAACCAAGTTTAAAAGACATGATCTGCCTTTGACAAAGCCAAACTGGGTTGGATCCAAAGTCTGCAAATTCCCTATGTCTTTATTTATGAGATCCATTATGATCCTTTCCATGGCTTTGCAGATCAGGCTTGTCAAGCTAATGGGACGGTAATTTCCAGGGTCGGTGGAGGCACCGCCTTTGTGGAGTGGGACCACAGTCGCTGTCGCCACTCCTGGAGTGCGTATCCGGAGGTGAGACTAAGATTAAACAGCTGTCCTAACTGTGGGTTTAATTCCTCATTGAGTTCATGGAGCACACAGCCGGGGACACCATCAGGTCCCATGGATGCTGTGTTCTTTGCCTTGGAGAGAGCAGTTCTCACCTGAGCGTTAGAGATGTTTGGGGGGCTACAATCATTTGGTATAGATATCTCTCCTTTAGGGGGGAGGGGGGGAGAAGTTTGCACTGAACCTGTCAGCCAGTATGTTGGCAATGTCTGTAGGATCAGTAATCTTCACATCATTTTGAACTAATTCTGAGCATATCTGGGAGTTTCCTCCTAGGTTTCTGACATAGCTAAAGAATGCCTTATGGTTGTCTTTAGAGTCCTTAGCTATTTTTTTCTCAAAATTAGCTTTGGATGATTTTATGAGAGCTCTTAGCTTTTTACTTATAGTGATCAGCGGTGTCTTACATTTTAAGGATTTTGCTCTATCTTGCAGTAGCTTTCTCCTTTGCACCATCAATTCTCTGCACTGCCCTTTGGATTATCTACTGCACCCAGGGCATTCACAAAGTGCCTAGCTCCAGTCATTGCATTTTGCAGGCAAAGAAATATCCAGATATATCCATACCTGGACGATTGTCTAATTCAGGCAGAAAGCCAGGACATACTATTGAATCATCTGGCGTTCATACAGAAATTGCTAACTTTTCTGGGGTACACCATAAACGAAAAGAAATCACATCTTGTACCCTGCCAACAAATTGTATTCCTGGGAGCAAGCTTGAATACAACTTCCCAGATGGCTTTCCTCACGCCAGAGAAACAAGTTCATTTGACAGACTCCTTCAAACTACTGGCCACAAAGACCCAGCTATCTGCAAGGAAAATACTGCAACCCCTGGGGTTCATGGCCTCCTGCATTCTCCTAATTCCACATGCAAGACTGCATATGAGGAAACTACAGTGGTATCTAAAAAGCCTATGGTGTCAACATTCTCAGGATCTAGAAGCAATGATTCGTATCTTACCTTGTCTACAAATAGAGTTCCTTTGGTGGGCAGAGGCCTGCCACCAAAACAGACATTCACTCTACCCCCTACCGCCCAAACCCTAACAGACACATCAGACTATGCATGGGGGGCTCACTTGGCAGGAAAGTGCATTCAGGGCAAATGGAACTCAAATCAAATGCACCTGCATATCAATCAAAAAGAAATGTTAGCTGTACAGAATGCTCTGACAGCCTTCAAGGACCACATTCTTCCAGGACAATTAATGGTAAAGACCGACAACACCACCGTTATGTGGTACATAAACAAGCAGGGGGGAACCCACTCATATCCTCTCTGCAGACTAGCCATAGCTCTGTGGAACACAGCTTTGAGCTACGAAGTGCACCCACAGGCTCAGTTCCTGTCAGGAAAGCTAAATACACTGGCAGACGAACTAAGCTGAAATCTCATGGACCCACACGAGTGGAAACTGGAACCAAAGATATTCAACATGTTGAGAAACAAATGGGGGAGCCTAGATATAGAACTGTTTGCCTCCCCCCAGAACTACCAATTGGAAAAATTCTGCACAAGGACTTCCCACAAACAAGCTTGGAAAGTGGATGCCCTGTCCTTCACCTGGAAAAGTCTATCAGTTTATGCCTTTCCCCCTCTGCCTCTCCTCCAAGGTACTACTAAAGATCAAACAGGACAAACCAAGGACGATACTGATTGCACCAGACTGGCCACGCCAACACTGGTACCCTTTTTTGTGCAGTGTGTCACTGCTGGCACCATGGCACCTGCCACAGACCCCTGCCCTGTTATCCCAGCAGGAGGGTCAGATGTTGCACCCACAGCTTCAAACCCTGAACCTGGCAGCCTGGCTAATTACCTGATCTCTCCGTTACCATCCCTCAGTAATTAAGTGTTGGATGTCATTCTGGAGGCAAGGAAGCCTAGTAATAGAAAATCCTATGCTGAAAAATAGAAAAGATTCTGTTCCTGGAACCAAACTCGGGGGATGGGCACAGCAGCACCCAATTTACCTCAGATTCTTCAATACTTAACTGAGATGCTTCACAAGGGCCTTTCGTTTTCCTCCATCAAAATTCTTGCCTCAGCCATTTCAGCTCATTACAACATAGAACCACCCCTCTTCTCTCATCCACTGCTGAAACAGTTTCTCAGAGGGGCCAAAAACTTAAGACCACCAAGTAGAGCCCCTACTCCAGCCTGGGACCTTAACTTTGTATTGGAAAAACTCACTCTACCTCCTTTTGAGCCAGCTGCAAATGCAGAGTTGAAATTCCTTTCTTGGAAAACAGCCTTCCTTTTAGCCATCACTTCAGCAAGAAGGGTGTCTGAATTACAGGCCGTTATGGCGGTGGAGCCTTTCATAATCTTTCATGCGGACAGGGTGTCCCTCAGGACCAACCCCTCCATGCCCAAGGTGGTATCCAGTGTGGCCCTTAATCTGTCCATTCATTTGCCAACCTTCTTTTCTAATCCACAGAACAAAGGGGAACGAATACTGCACTCCTTAGATGTGCACAGACAACTAAGATTTTATTTGGACAGGACTAAATCTCTCAGGAAATCTGAACTGCAGGTGGCATTTGCTGCAGGGGCAGAGGGGAAGGTCATTTCCAAGCAAACCATTTCGAAATGGATAGGCCATTGCATTAATTTTTTCTATAAGCACCATGGAAAACCTACCCCACAGGGGATGAGACCACATTCAACCAGGGTTGTATCTACCTCTACAGCCTTTCTCAGAGGTGTCCCTACCAGGGACATCCTAGAAGCTGCTACCTGGAGTTCTGTACATACCTTCACCAAGCATTACCATTTGCCAATTCTCTCTAAATCCAGAGCTGGCTTTGCCACTGCAGTCTTGCAGGGCCTTATAGCTGGTCCTAATGCTATCTAATTTTCCTCCTCCTATCCTTAGCTTTGGGAATCTACCCAAATGTGATGACTGCAACAGTGAAACACGAAGAACATAGCACAGATGTTCTTCGTGTTTCACTGTTGCAGTCATTACATTTGAGTAATCTGCTGGTAGGTTGCCCTCAATCGGCCTGATTAACAAAGTCTTGGGTCCTGCGTCGGTTGCTGTCCCTTCTTCCTTGGCGTCAGGTTGTCAAGGGTATAAAACATGCAGCCAATGCCATTACATCAGTCTTTCTTGCCACGCGGTGCCCGAAGCAGAAGCAGTTCGCAAGTGCTGGTCGGCCGACTCCTGAAATTTTCGTTTTCGAGTTTCAGAACCGACGTCTTCAACTAAAAGCTAAGTACCCCATTGGGGAAACTTTTTCTTGCTCCTTACCAATGTCAGTAAAAGTTAATAATTGCATTACTTGTGGGAAGCAAATACCTCATAAGGATTTTCATTTGTACTGTATTCCTTGCCTAGGCCCTGACCACAACGTACCTTGCTGTCGGTTTTGTGCTAAATTTAATCAACGCACTATGAAACATCGGTATATTTTCGCTTCTAAATATTTTGGCTCATGATTTAATTATCCAGAAATGTCTGTTAGCATTCCAACTACAGGAATACCTAAAAAAACGCAAAGAAAAAGACAGAGACAGACCGTCTTAAGTCCAAAACTGACGACGCTTCTCCTAAGCCAGTCGCCAGTTCGCCGGTACTCAGTGAGGTGCTTTCGCAGCCCTTGATACCCGCTACTTCTGATTCGCAGGTCTGTACTGAGACCCACTCAGAGTCCGGTATGCCGTGAGAGGCTTCAAGTATGGAACTCGCGGATGTCTTTACCTTAGATGGGTCCGGAGCCGCTGTGCAGGCACCGGCTTCTGAGTGTGTTTTCAGGCCTACAGATTTGTCTATTAGACACACTCCATCTTCAAAACTAAGGCCAAAATCTAAATCTATGTCTAAAAAAACGACGCCTGGGCCACATGTGCAGGCCCCTATGCCTAAAA
This sequence comes from Protopterus annectens, assembly GCF_019279795.1. Lineage (NCBI taxonomy): Eukaryota > Metazoa > Chordata > Ceratodontiformes > Protopteridae > Protopterus > Protopterus annectens. The sequence continues at coordinate 1,214,989,312 of NC_056729.1, forward strand.
AACAAACAATCAACCTAGCTGAAGATTTAATTACTCTGATCAGGGGTGGCCAACCCTCCCCCCCCCTTCTAAGAGGCCTAGGCAAGACATTGATTATGAATCTTCTGACCAGGATTCTATTTCTTTTGACTCTTCTAATGAACAGGATTTGTCTATACCTACTTATGAGGACTCTGATGCAGAAGATTGCATTCCTTCTGCCTCTCCCCTTGAGGATTTTTCTTTTGGGGAAACTTTACATACCTTAAGGGAACATTTCCACTGGGAAAGTCAAGATTTCTCTGAATCTAAAAAGAGACTTGGGGATTTTCTTCTTCTTCCTCAGCATAGGCCTTTGGCTGTACCTCCTGTTCTAGACATTGTTGATGATGTATTTTCAGAATCTAGTATGGCTCCTGATTCTCTGCCTTCGGCTCCTTGTAAGCCAGACAGATACTACAGGGTTCCTGACTCCTACAAATTCCTTTTCAAAAATCCTATTGCTGATCCTGAAAGCATTTCTCAGGGTCCCAAGGGCTTTAAGGTCTCTACTGCTGAAAATCCTACTCCTTCTGATATAGATTCCAGGGCGCTGAATAGATGGCGTAAGAAGATTTACACTTCTGCAACCTTGGCAATTAAGGCTTTAAACTGTCAATTTCATATGCTTAAATATCAACAGCATATTATGGGACTACTAAAACAGGAAATGATGTTAATTTCTGACTGTGTGGAAAATAAAGATTTACAGGATTTATTGCATTCAGCTGAACAAGTTGGGAAACATACTTTGAAATGTGGTTTTGATTCTTTGGAGGCCTCTTGCGTGGCTGCTGTAACTGGGTCTGTGCTAAGAAGGCATGCTTGGCTCAAAGAACAAATCTGCCTAATCATGTTAAAGCAAAATTGTTGGATGCTCCTTTACAACAGGACCATCTCTTTGGTTATAAGGCTGAAGAAGTTTTAAAAAAGATGGAAGATAAAGCTAAATCTATGCAAACTGTGAAAGATTTCTTACAAGTGCAACCTCCAAGATTTAGTAGGCACTGGTCTACTAAGAACTGGTCCTTTCCAGTTCCTTCGAGAGCCACTCAAGTCAAACCCAGACATTCCAAAGGCTCCAGGTTTCAGTCACAAGGGACTTTTAGAACAAAACAATGGGGTGCCTCCACCTCCAAATCTGGAAACAACAAGGCACCTCCATATAGTAAACAGTCTGAATGACTTCCCGCTACACTCGCCAAACACTTACCTTTTAGCCGCTCCTTTGGGGGGAAAACTGGCGCTTCATGCACGAAACTGGCAACTTATAACCCAGGACAAATGTGTTTAAATGTAGTATCCCAGAGATACAGATTTCATTTCCACACATTGCCAATCCCAAACGGATGGCCAGACTTGCCCCAAATCAGTGGGCAGAGGCCCAGAAACAAGTTCTGTCCCTCATGACCATGGGGTCTATTCAACCAGTACCAGAAGAGGAAAAGTGACAAGGTTTCTATTCAAGACTTTTCCTGGTACCCAGAAAAGACAAATCATGGTGTCCAATTCTGGACTTATCTACTCTAAACACATTTCTGAACATTCCAAAATTCAAGATGCTGACTCTTCAACAGTTACTTCCTATGCTAGGCAAAGATGCCTGGTTGGTAACTCTAGACTTAAGAGGCTTACCTGCATATCCCAATCAGGGAATCTTGCAGAAGGTACCGCCGCTTCAAAGCAGGCTACTTGCATTACCAGTTCTTTGCACTGCCCTTTGGCTTATCTACTGCACCCAGGGTCTTCACAAAGTGCCTGGCTCCAGTAATTGTATTTTGCAGGCAAAGAAATATTCAGATATATCCATACCTGGACGACTGTCTAATTCAGGCAGAAAGCAAGAACATTCTCCTAAAGCATCTGGCGTTTGTAAAAAGGGTTCTAACTTGTTTAAGGTACACCATAAACGAAAATAAATCACAATTGATACCCTCTCAAAAAATTACATTCCTGGGTGCAAGCTTGAATACAACTGCCCAGATGACTTACCTTATGCCAGAAAAGCAAATTCAATTGGTGACTTACTTCATACAGGTGGCCACAAAAACCCTGCTATCTGCAAGACAAATTCTGCAAGCCTTGGGGATGTTCATCGTGCATACAGCTGCAGTAATCACAGTTGGGTTCTCTGCCGTCAGGCGGGCCCTCGGCCGGCCGAATTCCAAAGTCTAGGTCCGGCGTCGGTTGTTGTCGCTCTCTCTCCTGATGTCAGCGAGGCAGGGGTATATAAGACACAGCCGATGCCATTTTCTTCAGTCTTTTTTGCCGCGCGGTGCCCGAAGCAGAAGCAGTTCACAAGTGCCGGTCGGCCAGCTCCTGAATTTACGAAAAATTGGAAACCGAAGTCTTCATTAAAGCTAAGTACCCCGTTGGGGTAACTTTTCTTGCCTCAGACCGATGTCAGAAAAAGTTAACAATTGTATTTCTTGTGGGAAGCAAATACCGCATAAGGATTTCCATTCCCTCTGCATACCTTGTTTAGGCCCAGACCACGACGTCTCGGGCTTTCGCTTTTGCGCTACTTTTAATAAACGCACTATTAAGCGTTGGGCGGAGTTCGCCCAACACTTTTTTGGAAAAGCCTTTGATTATAAAATGTTGTCGGAGACTCCAACTACCGTTTTGTCCAAAAAACGTAAGGACAAGGACCGACACGTGAGGTCCGCACCGACACCACGCCAAAACCGGCTACATGTGGTCCGGTTCTCAGCGAGACGCCTATGCAGTCCCTGACTACCGACGACACTTCTTTGGCGGTGTCTTCTGTAACCGAGACCGCAGGTACCTCGGCCCAGACCCAGACTACAACCACCAAAGCCACTGTGAGCGTTGAGCTTCCTAATGTGGACAGGTCCACTTCCACCCATGGTGTCTTTAGACTCTCATCTTCCTTTTCCATTAAGGCCTTTACTAAGTCCAAATCAGCCAGGCATCCCAAGAGGCCTGTTGCACAGGGCCCACCTCCAGGCCCCATGCCTAAAAAGCAGATGCTTAAAATGGCTGAGGATTTAATTACTCTTATCAGGGGTTCCCAACCCCCTCCAGACAAGAGACCCAGAGTGGAGGAAGATTCTCCCTCTTCTGATCAGGGCTCCATTTTTTCAGAACATTCTGATGTAGAGGAACACTCTTACTCCCCTTTTGAAGATTCTGATGCAGAGCAGTCCATTCCTTCTGTATCTCCTCCTGAGGATTTTTCTTTTGGGGAAACCTTGTACACCTTGAGGGAACACTTCCATTGGGAAGGCCAAGACTTTTCTGATTCCAAGAAAAGACTTAGGGAATTTCTTTGTTACCTCAACACAGACCTCTGGCGATACCTCCTGTTTTGGACATACTTGATGATGTTTATTCAGAGGCTTGCCTTAATCCGGATTCCCTGCCTCCTGCCCCAGTCAAGCCTGATAGGTACTACAGAGTCCCTAACTCTCACCAATTCCTTTACAAAGGCCATAATGCTGACCCTGAAACCATTTCTCAAGGCCCCAAGGGAATGAAGGCCTCTACTGCAACCCACTACCTTCCAAAAGAGAGTCAAGATCCTTAGAAAGGTGGGGAAAAAAGGTATATACCTCGGCCACCCTAGCCATGAGGGCCTTAAATTGTCAGTTTCATATGCTTAAATATCAGCAGTTTCTGTTATCACAATTAAGAAATAAAATGTCTCAGCCTGAACAACCAGATTTGAAGGAGTTGCAGGATATGATGCATAGTGCAGAACAAGTGGGTAAACACACCTTACAATGTGGTTATGATGCCCTAGAGGCCTCAAGTAGAGCTGCTGTTACAGGATCAGTCATTCGTAGACATGCTTGGCTTAGGGAACAAATCTTGCCTGATCATGTGAAAGCTAAACTATTAGATGCTCCTTTACAAAAGGATGTGTTATTTGGTACTAATGCTGAGGAGATACTATGGAAAATGGAAGAAAAAGCCAAATCTATGCAAACTATCAAAGCCTTTTTACAGGTTCAACCACCACGTTTTAGCAGAAATTGGCCTTCTAAAAACTGGTCCTTTCCAGCCACTGACAAGCCCCAAAGAGGTAGATACAGGCGCACAAGGGGCAGAGGACAATCACAAGGATCATATAGAGGCAGACAATGGCAAACTCCAGCACCAAGAGGTGGCGAAGACAGTGCACAACAATACAGGAAACAAACCCAATGACTCCCTCCTTTCCATGCCAAGCAAGTCTCAGCTGGCAGCACCCTTGGGAGGAAAACTGGCATTATTTACAAGAAATTGGCATATTGTCACAACAGACAAATGGATCCTGGACGTTATAAACAGAGGCTACAGATTTAATTTTCACACTCTCCCAAAAATGAGAGGCATGCCAAACCTGCCACACAATCAAAGGGCAGAGGCACAACTACAAATTTCAAAGCTCATAGACATGAAAGCAATTCAAGAGGTACCTATTCACGAGCAAGGTCAAGGTTTTTACTCCAGGCTATTTCTGGTACCAAGGAAAGGATCCGACTGGAGACCCATTTTGGACTTATCCATCCTAAACACATTTTTACTCGTACCAAAATTCAAGATGCTCACATTACAGCAGCTTCTTCCCATGCTGGGCAAGGAGTTCTGGCTGGTAACATTGGACCTCAAGGAGGCATACCTGCATGTCCCAATCAGACAAAGCTGCAGAAGATACCTCAGATTTCTTGCAGGTTCAATACACTATCAATTCTCTGCATTGCCCTTTGGCTTATCTACTGCGCCCAGAGGATTCACGAAATGCCTGGCATCAGTAATTGCCTACTGCAGACTTCAAGGGATACAAATTTACCCTTATTTGGACGACTGCCTGATCCAAGCGGACAGCAAGCACATACTTCTGGAACATCTGGCTTATGTAATACGGTTACTGCAGTCTCTGGGATACACAATCAACAAAGAGAAATCCAGACTAACACCATCTCAGAAAATAACTTTCCTGGGTGCCAATTTGGACACAAACACCCAGATGGCCTATCTAACGCCAGAAAAACAGGGGCAACTAACTCAATACTTCAAAATACTAGCAAAGTATACCAGGCTTACTGCAAGGAAAATCCTGCAGGCTCTGGGATTCATGGCATCTTGCATTCTTTTAATCCCATGTGCAAAGTTGCACATGAGAAAACTTCAATGGTACTTAAAAAACCTTTGGTCTCAGCACAGCCACAGTTTGGAAACAATAATACCAATAATTCCATGTTTGCAAAAGGAATTTCTATGGTGGGAACAAGCATGTCAAACAAACACAGGTCTCCCATTCTGCAAGCCTCAAGCAAATCAAGTCATCACAACAGACGCCTCAGACTACGCCTGGGGGGCGCACATGACAGACAGGTGCATTCAGGGCAAATGGTCCCAAAAGGAAAAGCACCTTCATATCAATCAAAAAGAAATGTTAGCAGTGATAAATGCAATTACAACTTTCAAGGACTTCCTACATCCAGGACAATTACTGATAAGAACAGACAACACCACAGTAATGTGGTACATAAACAAACAAGGAGAAACACATTCATACCCCCTGTGCAGACTAGCCATGACACTTTGGAACTTGGCTCTGGAATGGCAAATCGAACTTCAAGCACAATACTTGCCAGGTTTGGAAAACACGCTGGCAGACAATTTAAGCAGAAATATGACAGATCCACACGAATGGAAGTTGCATCCTCAAGTGTTTACAAAGATAATCCAAGCGTGGGGGAGGCCAGACATAGATCTCTTCGCCTCCCACAGGAATCATCAGTTGGAAAAGTTTTGTTCAAGGACCTCTCATCCAAAGGCCTGGAGAGTGGACGCCCTTTCATTCAGTTGGACAGCATGGACAGTGTACGCTTTCCCACCTGTGCCTCTTCTGCCCAAGGTGCTCTTGAAAGCAAGAGCAGACAGACCGAAGAAGATACTGATTGCTCCAGACTGGCCAAGACAACACTGGTACCCACTCCTGAGGAGCCTAACACATACTCCTCCCTGGTCCCTACCTCTATTGCCTCTTCTGCTGACTCAGCACAGCTACAAAACTCTTCACAGTCAGCTGAAAACACTCAATCTTGCTGCATGGAAAATTCCTTAACACCACAACAGACTCTACTCCCCAAAGAGGTGCAGGATGTCATTTTGGAGGCCAGAAGGCCATCTACTAGAAAGGCTTACTCTGCAAAATGGAAACGGTTTTGCTCTTGGAATGAGAAAAAAGGCCAGGACCCCAGAAAACTGAATTTGCCTCAGGTATTACAGTATCTAGCTGAGCTGCTGAACAATGGACTTTCATTTTCCTCCATAAAAATCCATGTCTCAGCCATTTCTGCAGAATTCAACACAGATCCACCCTTATTTTCTCACCCATTCTTGAGACAGTTCCTCAGAGGGGCTAAGAATATAAGACCACCAAGGAAACAACGAATTCCAGCCTGGGATCTTAATTACATTCTAGAAAAATTAACATTGCCTCCCTTTGAACCAGCTGCCTCCACAGATTTGCAATATTTGTCCTGGAAAACAGCTTTCCTTCTGGCCATTACCTCAGCTCGTAGGGTTTCGGAACTACAAGCCCTCATGGCTGTGCAGCCCTTTCTCATCTTTCATCAGGACAGGGTTTCCCTTCGAACCAATCCGTCATTTATGCCTAAAGTGGTATCCAGGGTAGCTTTAAATCAAGCCATACACTTACCTACCTTTTACCCCAATCCTCAAAACAAAGGGGAAAAGCTGCTACACTCCTTAGACATCCATAGACAGTTACGTTATTATTTGGACAGAACAAAGCCTTTCAGGAAATCAGAACAACTTTTTGTGTCCTATGCTGTAGGAGCTCAAGGGAAGCCAGTTACCAAACAAACAATTTCAAAATGGATAGGTTGTTACTCCTATCATGGAAAATCTGTCCCTACAGGCATCAGATCCCACTCCACCAGGGCCACAGCTACCTCTACAGCCTTCCTCAGAGGAGTTCCTACCAAAGATATTTTGGAGGCAGCCACTTGGAGTTCTGTGCATACCTTCACAAAACACTACCACCTGCCTTTATATTCCAAAACTAGAGCAGGCTTTGCCACTGCTGTGTTGCAGGGCATTCTGGCTCATCCCAGTTCCACCTAGTGCCTACCACCCTGTGCGTAGCTTTGGGATTCCACCCATCTGTGATTACTGCAGCTGTATGCACGATGAACATAGTACAGTTTTGTACCTACCATAAATGTAGATGTTCGAGTGCTAATACAGCTGCAGTACAGTTTTCCCTCCCTCCTTCCCCTCTTGGTAAAGGCCTAGGGTCTAACCCCTCTTCATACAACCTGATTGGGTTATCCTTCTATGGTATATTTGCTTGCAAATTCTGATTTTTGGTTATATTGCATTTCATCTATATAATTATAATTTATGTATTGCCTTCCTTCTGGGGGCACCTGACATCTGGGGCAAAAAAGACTGAAGAAAATGGCGTCGGCTGTGTCTTATATACCCCTGCCTCGCTGACGTCAGGAGAGAGAGCGACAACAACCGACGCCGGACCTAGACTTTGGAATTCGGCCGACCGAGGGCCCGCCTGACGGCAGAGAACCCATCTGTGATTACTGCAGCTGTATTAGCACTCGAACATCTACATTTATGGTAGGTACAAAACTGTACTTTCATGGCCTCCTGTATTCTTCTAATTCCATATGCAAGACTACATATGAGGAAACTTCAGTGGTACTTAAAAAGTTTATGGAGCCAACATTGTCACGACCTGGAAACAATGATTCCCTATTATACCTTGCCTGCAACTGGAGTTCCTATGGTGGGCAGAGGCCTGCCACCAAAACAAGGGACTGCCATTCACTCCACCCCCTACCACCCAAACCCTAACTACAGACACATCAGACTATGCTTGGGGGGCTCATCTAGCAGGGAAGTGCATTCAGGGCAAATGGAGCCCTAATCAAATGCACCTTCATATCAATCAGAAAGAGATGCTAGCTGTACAGAATGCGCTGATAGCCCTCAAGGACTACCTTCATCCAGGACAATTAATGATAAAGACAGACAATACCACAGTTATGTGGTACAAAAACAAGCAGGGGGTACACATTCCTACCCCCTTTGCGGACTAGCCATGGCATTGTGGAACACGGCCTTGACCTACCAAATACAACTGCAAGGTCAATTCCTGCCAGGAAAGCTGAATACTCTGGCAGACGAACTAAGCAGAAATCTCATGGACCCACACAAATGGAAACTGGAACCATGAATTTTCAACATGTTGACACGCAAATGGGGGAGTCCAGACATAGATCTTTTTGCCTCACCCCAGAACTATCAGTTGGACAAATTCTGCACAAGAACTCATCGCAAAAAAGCTTAGAAAGTGGATGCTCTATCATTCAGCTGGAAAACCCTTTCAGTTTATGCTTTCCCCCACTGCCTCTGCTCTCCAAATTTCTACTAAAAGTCAGACAGGACAAACAAACAAATGATTCTGATTGCTCCAAACTGGCCTCGCCAACACTGGTATCCACTCCTGCTCACTGTGTCACACCTTCCACCGTGGCACCTGCCTCAGACACCTTACTGTCTCAGCAGAACAACCAAGTTCTGCACACTCAGCTCCAAACTTTGAATCTTGCAGCATGGCTAATCATCTAAATTCACCCTTAGCATCCCTCAGCAAACCTGTGATGGATGTCATTTTGTAGGCGACAAGGCCTAGTACTAGAAAATCTTATGCTGACAAATGGAAAAGATTCTGTGCCTGGAACCAGTCAGAAGGAATAAGTACAGCAGTGCCCAATATTCCTCAGATTTTACAATACTTAACTGAGATGTTTCACAAGGGCCTGTCTTTTTCTTCCATAAAAATCCATGCCTTTGCCATTTCGGCTCATTACAACACAGAACCTCCCGTCTTCTCTCATCCTCTGCTAAGAGGGGCCAAAACCTAAGACTTCCCAGGAGAGCTCCAACCCCTGCCTGGGACCTCAATTTTGTATTGGAAAAACTCACTCTCCCTCCTTTCGAGCCAGCTGCTACTGCAGACCTAAAATTTCTCTCCTGGAAAACAGCTTTCCTTTTAGCAGTCACTTCAGCTAGAAGGATTTCTGAATTACAGGCTCTTATGGCAGTGGAGCCTGTCATTATTTTTCATGCAGACAGGGCGTCTCCCAGGACCAACTCATCCTTCATGTCTAAGGTGGTATCCAGTGTGGCTCTTAATCAGACAATTCATTTGCCAACTTTCTTTCCCAATCCGCAGAACAAGGGGGAGTGGATTCTGCATTTGTTGGATGTACACAGACAACTTAGATTTTACTTAAACAGGACAAAATCTCTAAGAAAATCTGAGCAACTACTGGTGGCATTTGCTGCAGGAGCAGAGGGAAAGGCTATTTCAAAGCAGAGTATTTCCAAATGGATAACCCATTGTATTTGTTTCTGCTATATGCACCATGGTAAAACCATCCCCCAGGGGATCAGATCTCATTCCACCAGGGCTGCATCTACTTCTGCAGCCTTTCTCAGAGGTGTTCCTACCAGAGACATTCTAGACGCTGCTACCTGGAGCTCAGTTCATACGTTCACCAAACATTACCATTTACCTTTCTTTTCTAAATCCAGAGCTGGCTTTGCCACTGCTGTCCTGCAGGGCCTTATAGCTGGTCCTAATGCTGTATAATTCCATCCTCCCAACCATAGCTTTGGGAATATACCCAAATGTAATGACTGCAACAGTGAAACACGAAGAACATAGTACAGTTGTGTACACTTACCATAAATGTAGATGTTCAAGTGTATTCACTATTGCAGTCCTGGTTACCCACCCTCCAGCACCTTGTTTTTTCTCTTACTATACTTCTATTTTCTTTACTATGCTTAAAAGCCTTTTTGGTGTATTTGCTTTTGTTTGGAGGTATATTTTTTGTGTTTTAAATTACGTATATATATTTTGCTCCCCATTTGGGGGGCACCTGACATCTGGGGCAAGAAAAACTGATGTATTGGCGTCGGCTGCATGTTTTATACCCTGACGACCTGGTGTCATGGAAGAAGGGACAGCAAACGACGCAGGACCCAAGACTTTGTTAATCAGGCTGACTGAGGGCAACCTGCCAGCAGATTACCCAAATGTAATGACTGCAACAGTGAATACACTCAAACATCTACATTTATGGTAAGTGTACACAACTGTACTTTGTGTACACTTACCGTAAATGTAGATGTTCGAGTGTATTCACTGTTGCAGTCCTAGTTACCCTCCCTCCAGCCCACTGACTTCTATTGGCTATACCTCTTCTTGCTTACTATGAGTAAAGCTTTTTGGTGTATTTGCTTTTTTGTTGGAGGTATAACCTTGTACATATAATTTCTTCCCATTATGGGGGCACCTGACATTTTGGGCAAGAAAAACTGATGTAATGGCATCTGCTGCATGCTTTATACCCCTGACTACCTGATGTCATGGAAGATAAGACAGCAACCGACATAGGACCCAAGACTTTGATAATCAGGCCGACTGAGGGCTACTGCAAGCAGATAACCCAAATGTGATGACTGCAACAGTGAATACACTCGAACATCTACATTTATGATAAGTGTACACAACTGTACTTTTCACTACTTGGCAACAGTGTTGCTATAGAGGGAAATACCTGCAAAATTATTGCCTTTGGTCACGTCTAATAGGTGTTTTTGATTTGCTTGCAGGACTCTAGCTTTGGTGCTTGGGTGAAGCAGGTTTTGTAGAGCAGGTGTTTTCTCAGGGTGTGAATTAGTTTATGGGTTAGTGTAAGTTGATTATAAAGAATAAGGTTGTGAAGTTCCAGCCAGGGATTTGTGCCTTCAACAGCTGTTTTAGTTTTATTAGTTTGTTATATTCATTGTTAGTATGTTTGCAGTTTGGAAAGGTCAGATTTTCTGAGATTGGTGAATAGTGGTGAGGCGTATAAAAGTGTGGAGATGAGATGGGTACGTGTGATAGTGGCTCTGGTGGTGTCTGTTAGGAACTGTTTGTTGTTGTGTATAGCATGGCAAGTTTCTTGTGTACTTTCTTTATTGTATTGGATATATGTAAGTCAAAAATATTCCCTTTTAAGATTCAAACATTCCATAATAAATTGTTCTGAGATATTAAGTTTTGTTATTACTAAAAAGAGACAATAACAGAGAAACACAATCCTAAATTTCTTATCAGATGTGTCATTCTATAGGCTGGTATATGAACTTTCCTTATGCTATACTGAAAGCATTCAGAACTATTTATCAACTGACAGTGGTTTGGATTGCAGTTCACTGTCTTGCTTATTATCTAACTTGTATTAATTGACATCATGGCATATGATTATTTACGGACTGTTCTTAGAATTTTCAGAACCCTCAACGCCTCACATGAGTGCTCGTGACTCTAATTAAGCTGCTTCAAGCTGGTCCTCATGACATGTGCTTGTAAATGAATGGTTTGTCAGCTACAATTCACACACAAACATTCACGAGTGAATCAAGCCACCTCTACATTATACATCAATTCATCAAACCCTTCCAGACTACTAAAAACTAACAAAAACGTGTAAAGCTATTGTATTTAAAGTGTAATGATTCAGTAAGCACTATTTGTATGAGATGTTTAATATAAAGCAGACTATTTTTAAAGGAGACATAGCATATAAACTTGCATTAAAAGAATGTCAGTTGTGTGTGATCCAGGTTTAACTTACAAAAGTGTGAGTGTTACTCTAATTATTTGATAACATTCCAATAATAACTTTTGTATATGTAAGCAACTATGTTTTTTATACTTTGTTTATAACATAACATAACTTTTCTGGGTGCTTTTGCATGTCAAGTATACTATCAGCAATCATGCAGAAATATGTAATAACTGATAGTGGTTTAGAGTGCAGTTTACTGTCTTTAGCTTATCATCTAACTTATATTCTTTCGCATCTTAGCATATGATTCAAAATATTGTAATTATTTACTTTTAGACAGGATGAAGTAACCTGGACAGTTCTTAGAATTTTCAGAACTCCAGCAACATCACAAAAGTGCTCATGACTTTGAGTTGTTTCAAGCTGGTTTTCATGAGAAGGGCTTGAAAATGAACAGTCCATCAGTAAAAATTCACACAAAATCCCTCACAGGTGAATCCAAGCCACTTGCACACATCAATCCCTCAAACCTTTCCAGTCCACCAAAAAACATTCCAAAGTATCCCATCCACTAAAAAAACTACTGCACTCAAAGAAACAACATTTAATGATACAACAAGCGCTATTTGTATGAGATGTTTAATGTAAAGCATATTGTCATTTTTAAAGAAAACATAGCATATAACCTTGCATTAGAAAAATGGCAGTTATGTGTGATCCAGGTTTAACTTGTATAAAAGGCTGTATTTGTTCTACTTTGTTTATAACATAGAATTGTTTTATATATTTTATAATATGTATAATATTGTGATACAACATTTTTCTGGTATTTACAGCTTTAACATCTTGACAGTTGTAGTGAGTGATTAGTAGAAGGTGTTTGTATGTAATTAGTTAACTGATTTGATTGGAAGGTTTGTAACATGAGGTAGTTTTAAAATGTTATTTAAACTGAATTTAATGGTTTTTAACTTGTCTGAAGAAGTCACTGTATCACAGTGACGAAAAGCGCTTTACAACATTAAATTTACTTCACAGTGGAGTGGTTTGAGTGTTTGGTGCTCTTGTTTTTGTTACATTATCCTTTGGAGACATCCTTGAGCTTCTGAAACAAAAGGGTGGATGGGTCTCCACAACCCCTTCGGAGGAGTCTGTATTTCTGAAGGCCTTCAGGACAGGCCCATCTACCTCCTGGGTGCCCCTCCCTGATGATAAGTTAGTGGACCTGATTGCCAGCAGGGCCTGGATGGAGCCAGATACAGTGGAGCCTGTTTCAAAGAGGGCCAATAAATTCCATGCCCCCCCCCCCCGCAAACTGTTTATTCTGGAGTAAGGACATTCCAGTTGATGCCATCGTGGTTGCCACTGCCACAGTAAAGGAGCTAGCAGAGCACCACAGTCCATTCCCCAAACAGGGAGTCTTGGGTGATGGAAAGTTTTGGGAAGTAGGTGTACGGCTCAGCTACCTTTGGACTGAGGGTGACTATTTGGCACATTTTATCTGTCCCCAAAGGGATTTGGTTCAAGAGCTGTCCACCTCCCTTGCAGAGTTAGGTTTACTATCATATACCCGAAATGTACTCGGTCGACTGTTCACACGGTCAACCGAGATTGTGCGAAATTCACAATGTCGAACACCGGAATTGCCAAAATACATGTCGACTGCTAACTAGGGACAGGTTTTAACATGGGTCGAGATAGGGGCAGATGTGTATTTCGGCAATGTCAGTGTTCGACATTACCTACTGTCGACATTCCGATTTTTGAACAAAGTGACATCGACCGACTTCACTTTGAATAAATGATAGTAAACCACAGTTATTGTTGGCAGAGAACCTCAAGCAGGTGTCTCCCAAACTTGACACTCTGACCTCTGACAAATTCCTCAATGAGGCTAATCTCCAAAGCTGCAGAGGCTCCCTCTCGAGCGGCTGGCACGGGCATTGCCATGTCATGCCTAGCTACTCTTGTGCGGGTTTGTGGAACTTTTAAGGCATCGTTTACTAATGATCCTTTGATGGTTCCACTTTCTTTGGACCCCCCTGAAGGACACTTTGATGCGCAAGAAGGGAAGACTGTGCAGTAGGAATCAATCTTTCGGGCCCCCCAGAGGTCCTTCTCAATGAATCAGTGGGGAACCAGAAGAATGTAGTTCTGTAAGGCACAGTCTTCCTTTCAAGATGCTCTGGACGAATCTTCTTTGAGAAGCAGTGGGAGAGATTTCAATGCATGATGACGCCTTTATGTCAGTGGCAATGGTGCAGAAAGTCAGGGCTCCAGAGAATCCTTCTCTGAGCAGCCCTTTCAAGGCTCCTGAAGCATTGCCCTGCTGCTCTGCCCTGGAGGTAGTTGGGAGTCACTTTTCCCTACACCCACTAGCCTGGACAAAAATCACTTCTGATCAGTGGGTGTTAAACATCATTTCCAGGGGTTACTTCATTCCCATTTCAGAACCCCTTCCAGTGAGAAGTTATCTCCCTGACATTCCAGCAAGTCAGAAGGAGTTGGCCCTCAAAGAAGTTCAACAACTTCTTCTAAAAAAAGTCATTCAGGAGGTCCCAGCAGGACAAAGAGAAATTCAGTACTTTCTCTTCTTTTTAGTGCCAGAAAAGATGGGGTATATATGTCCTAGTTTGGATCTCAGCGAGCTCAATCTTTCAGTCAAGAAGTCAAAGTTCTGGATGACCACTGCTCAGTCCATTCTACCACTATTATGCAGGGACGATTGGATGTGCTCAGTAGATCTCCAGGACACCTACTATCATATCAAGATAGACGGGTGTTCCACGAGACATCTTTGCTTCTGGCTAGGGGCTAATCATTATCAGTTCAGTGCCCTAGTATTTGTTCTCACCACAGCCCCCCCCCCCCAGGTGTTTACCAAAGGCATGGCCATGATAGTGGCTCACCTGCGTCTGCAGGGTTTCCAGGTCTTTCCATACCTCGAAGATTGCCTCCTCATGGCACCTTTGAGGCATCAACTGACTTGGGCGATTCAATATCTTTTTACCCTCTTCCATCAGCTGGCTATAACTGTCAACCTAGCAAAATTCAAGCTTATCCCTACACAATGATTGGAGTTCATAGGAGTTCAGTTGGACTCCGTGTTGGAGATTACAAATCTGGCTTTGCGCAGAATTCAGTTGATACGGGAATAGGTTACTTGGATTTTGGACATCCCCCCACCCCCCGGTTCATTTAGTTTTTGGGCTCTCAGTTCCATGGCCTTTACCATTCTCCTTATTCCCATAGGCACCGGAACCATAGGGCAAGGGGGAGGGAGCACCCCCCCACACACACTTTTCCAGCTGCAAGACCTGTAGGACTCATGCGCACGTTGCACACTAATTTAAACACAAAAGTGGGCGGAAAGCACTCCTTGCTGATAAGGCTCCCTCCACTTCTTGTTAGCTGTTATGCGACCATTTAGGATAACTGCTCCATTACTTTTAAGCCTCCAGTTCTGAAGTAAATGCTAGCTCCATTTATGTTATGCAGACAGAGTGAAGCTGTTAGCTCCATTTATGTTATGTAGACAGAGTGAAGCTGTTAGCTCTGTTTATGTTATGCAGTGTCTGTGTGTCTGTGTGTCTGTGTATAAAATGCCCCAGTTACTTGTAACTGGTGGTTAGAATCTTGGGCTCAAACCCTGTACCTTAGGTACATGGTCCTGCATTTTCCACCCACACCAACACATGTGATTCAGGGAATTTGGCTCATACTTTTGGGCTGTTCCTCTTATAATTTGCGGTTTCCTGGCAAATCATAATGATAGCCCTTTAAGTTTTTGTCTTACTATCTCTTTTTTTTTTTTTTTTTTGTAAACTCACAAAACACTATTTTAGCAACTTTCTACGGTTATATAATCAATATTTAAAATGTGTCCCTGGTTTTGGCCCTTTGCCCCCCCCCCCCAATACATTTCTGCTTTTTTCCACATTTCTTCTGCTGTGAAATTGAGAGATTTAGTTGTCAGGTGGATGGTGCAATGGTAGTGTTGTTGCCTCACAGCAAGAGGTTATGTGGTTTGATTCTTGGCTGGGGTGCCTTCTGTGTGGAGTCTGTATGTTCTCCCTGCATTTGTGTGAGTTTCCTTCGGGTACTCTGGTTTCCTCCCATATTACAAAGACATGGATCTGGAGCATTTCTCCCTGGGCCTCTGCTGAAAATTCTTTCTTCCAAGTCAGGCTTTCCTGGTAAACAAATGTTAAATAAACTTTACAAGGAGCTGAGAGCTTCACGGGAAGAGAAGTTTAGTACTGCTTATTCCAAGACCGTTTCTATTGTTAGTAGCCTTACTTTTGATGCAGAAGGCTGTGGGTTCTACTCCCACAATATGCAGATGGATCGCTGATACTGTACTATGTTGTATTTTAAAGGGAGTGGATGCTACAGTCTTGTGAATGTCCTCCTTTGGAGGCGTTGCCTACTAACTATGAACCTGTTATCAGTTTACCATCCATTCCCTGTTGCAATATTATTAGCTTATCATATTTTAATGTAACATAGGCAATTTATTCTTCAAGGGCAACAGCCAGTTTATTTGTAGATGAAACAATGAAATATAGAGTTGTTTCCTAGCAGCAATCTCTTCATTAGTTAGAGATCCCTTAAATGTGGAATTAGTTAGACGACTTACTTCTGCAGACATTTTGCATATTTACTGATACTGGTGGATTGTAATGAGTAATAACAGAAGTTTGAGTGGCCTTTTATGGTTGAAATTTTCTGAAATGGGTAGTTTTGTCATTATTGGTTCATATATTTTGTTTCATTGCTTACTGGAAGACTGTTCAAAACTGCAGATTTAAAACATTCTAAGAACTGGTGCTGTATTATGCAAGGAATATAATTTAATACAACCAGGAAGGTGAATCAGGGAATGCATACATGTATGCATGGCCCTAAATATCTGTTTGAAAACAGCCCAGAGGAAAGTGTGAAAGGCTCAAAATCATGGGCAAATTTTAAGCTTTACTCTTGTTACCAAAGCAATGGATGAAGGTAAAACAGTTCACACCACATTACCTTTACCTGTCCAAGCCTTTTGACACAATCCCCTACTCAGATGTAGTACAAAAGATGGATAATGTAGGGGCAAATACTTGCATCACCAGCTTGGCTCACAGGATGCAGGAGATCAAAATAGGGGAAGGGACCAGTCAACAATGGAGTCCCCCAGGGTTCGTTGCTGAGACCTTTTCTGTGTGGCATATACATCTCAAAAGTAAAAGGAAATACCAAAGAGCTTTGACAGGCCAAGTTTGAAATGACTGCAAGCTAAAAGCAGTTATTGAATCCCCAAATGACTTAACCGTCATGCAGGAAGGTTTGTCCCAAGTAATAACTTGTGTCAAAATGATGACAATGCCCTCTGAGAACTGATCCAATTGTTTGGCATTTGGGAACTTGTGCGTACAGTGACCTAACTTTTGACCAACGTCTGCCCAGAGTCATAAGAAAGCCTTTCTATATTCCACAGCTTATAAACAAATTGATTGTGACTAAATCTAGAGATGTTGTTTTCCCCCTTTACAAAGCTGTCGTTATGCCTTTCAGTTTGTATAATGCCCACTTTGGCATGTATCTGTCTAGCCCCATGCAACAATTGGAATACCTTCAGAGATACTTTACTAAAAGAATACAAGTCCTAAACAATAGATCTTGTATGGACCACCTCAAATTTTTATTACTATACTCAGTATCCTACAGAGTGCTTAGAGGTGACATGTCTGCCATACAAGGCATCCTCCGACCTAATACAGATGGATCTACTGAACATCAGCAAGTCAGATGTCATCAGAAATACTCAGTCCAGGTATCTAAACTAAATGTTGTGGAGAGATGGGTGTATATCACAGAACAGAACAGATTATCCATAAAAATAAAACAAAGCTCATCCGTCCATATTCAGATGCAACTTGGATCTAAGGATGGGTAATAGAACATGTACTCCAGGATTTCCCCTCATGCCACTAATATATAGAGGCAGTTCCTAAATGCTGCATCCCTTAGATGGGTCCCCTCAAATTATCTATGGTATGATCACAGTTGTTCTCACTTGGGCTAATATACAATCATCAGCCATGGGATACTGAAGACCAATCAGAAAATGTTAATTCAAGCACCAAAAGGGAATTGGCTAAGCTTAAAATGTCCTCCAAGTGAACTTATGTTGTGGTAGTAAATAGTTATAAAAAAAATTACCCATTTTAGGTCACTAAGTGCCCCCGTCACCCTCCTCCCCTCCAGTCTTCAACACCTTCCGGCACCTATGCTTGTTCCTCTGTCGAGGTACCACATGCAGGTGTTGCAGTGGACTTTAGCGGGTCCAATGGTCGGCTCTTCATCCTGTGTCTATGACCATAAAACTAATGCTTGTGTGCAGACATCATCTCCATTGGTGGCTTCAGTCACAGGATCTCTTCTTAGGCAGGCCTTTTTCTCTCCCCCTGCCCACGGCCACTGTGACCACGGATGCCTCTCTCCTGGGGTGGGGCAGTTTGGGGAGAAGACCGTCCAAGGCACATGGTCCACAGTAGAGACCAAGTTGCCTATAATGATCCTAGAGATGAGGGCAGTTCTGCCATCATTGCAAGCCTTCCAGGACTGCCTGTCTCGAGGGTCGATTGCAGTTTAGACAGACAACAAGGGGGGAACAGGCTTTTACCCATTGTGCGGAGAGGCCATAAGAGTGTGGGAATGAGCTTTGTCTTCCAGCTGCTTCCTTATTGCAGCACACATACCTGGGGATTCCAAAGTGTTGGCCAACAGGCTCAGCAGATCTGGCCTCTGTCCTCACGAGTGGTCTCTGTCCTTCAGTGGTAAATCACATTTTCGACCTGTGGGGTCAGCCATGCTGTGACCTTCTTGCCTCTCCAATCAACCACAAGTGCAGCAGGAATTTCGCCCTGATCCCCCCTCAGGGGGAGTTTCCAAGAGACGCTCTAGTTCATGATTGGCGTCTGGGTCTCCTCTATTTTTACCCTCCTGTCCCATTAATACTCAAGGTCCTGCAGAAAGCTCAATACCTGAGGACATCTCTGATCCTCATTGACCCTTTCTGGCCTCAACAACAGTCATTCCCTTTCATCAGGTCTCATCTAAAGTATCCGCATTGGGTATTGGATCCCCATCAGGATCTGATTTCCCACCCATTGGGACTTCTTCTTTTAGACCTTCGAACCCTTCACCTAACCACTTGGTTTCTCCAGTTCCAGTGATAATTAAACAGTCCAGGCTAGCGTCCCTCATCAAACGCATCATTTTGGCCTCCCAAAAACCTTCTACCAGGAAAGTATACAGCAGTAAATGGAAAAGGTTTACCATATGACCCAGGAGCAGTAATCTGGATCCTTTTTCTGCCTTGGTCCATGATATACTTTTGTTTTTGTCCTCCCTTTTCCAAGAGGGAGCACGTTTTTCCACTATTAAGCTTCATTTGGTGGCGATTTCTAATTTTCATGAGAGCTCTGAACCCACCTTTACATCTAGGCTTTGTAAGGTCTTTATGAAAGGGATCTTCCTTCTTCATCCTCCAATTAAGGACCCTTCGACTCCTTGGGACCTCCCATTGGTTCTGCAGTCTCTGACTAGGAGCCCTTTTGAACCTGCTAGTTCCTGTGATCTCAAGTTTCTGTTTTGGTAAACAGTTTTTCCTGGTTGCTCTCACTTCAGCTAGGAGGGTTTCTGAATTGCAAGCTCTTTCCATTACTCTTCCTTATATGACCTTTCACAAGGGCAGGGTATCTGAGAATGAATCCTTCCTTTTTACCCAAGGTTGCTTCCAAGTTGACCCTTAATCAGTGCATTCAGCTTCCAGTGTTTTTCCCTAACTGCTTCAACAGAGGGAAGTATATTCTTCATACCTTGGATGTTCACAGACTGGTTCAGTTCTACTTTCATAGGATAAGAAATATCGTAAGTCAGAACAACTTTTCGTAGCCTTTTCTGAGAAGAACAGGCATGGCCTTCCAGTCTCCAAGGACACTATTTCCAATTGGATTTCTAGCTGCATCCCTATGATCTACAGTCTAAATCAACTGGAGATTTTGGGTCATGTTAGAGCCCATTCTACTAATATTGTGGCCACTTCTTCAGCCTTTGTACCTAGCTTTTCTTTATTGATATCTGTGCTGCTGCCACTTGGTCTAATTCTCACACCTTCATATACCTTTAGAAACTGGATTTAGTTTATAGGAGTAGGGCTCCTTTTGGCTCCACAGTGGTCCAGCATGTCCTTCCTTGAGGCCTCCCAAAATGTTTGGTAACTGGGGACTCTGACCCTGTGGTGATGAATGAAGACATGGATAACATCAGATAAAGAGTTGTGTACCATCCATCTCCTGGTGGACTAGTGGGGGAATATGGAGTGGGTTTCTCTCAATCTTGGTAGGAATAGCTCAGGAGTATGGTTGCAAACTCTAATCTGGGGATTAGAGAGCAGCAGGGTTTAATGGGAGAGGGAGGAGCCAAAGCCTTGGATCCGTCTGTTGTATATTTTGCCAGCTCGGATCTAATGTTAGATCCAAGACACTCTGGTGATGAATGAAGACATAGGATAACACAGATGCCAAGTTATGGTAAGTACACAATTCTTTTTTTATTTTGTTTCAGACGACATTGTGTTACTTTCATTTTCAAGTAATCTTCCATAAAAATCGGACACTGCCTCCTCTGTACTTGAGAGTTGTGATGATTGGTTAAGGGATTCACTCAACACTTCAGCTAGTTTTTTACATTCCTATTTAAAATTATCTATTTTGCTTTCTAATTTGTTTATCTTTACATATAACTTACTGATGTTACTTAGTGAAGCTTGTGTGTCTTTTTTCTTAGTATTGTTTTGTACACTGGGCTTCGAGTGCTTATTCTGAGACAATTAGTTCTTTCTAGATTTCTTGACAGGAAAAAGCAATTAAAAGAATTTCAAACTTGTTATTTTTTGTAGTAAACTTTTCAGCGGATGTTCAACTATAAATACATCAAGTTTTGAAATGTTCTATTTGATTTTTTTTTTTAAACAAAAATCTTGTCAGAGATGTTAAAATGAAGCAGAGCTAAAAAACAGTGCTTGTAACTGCTCACCATCTTGGCCATCCCCTGTACTTTTTTCTAATGAAGGCAGCATTAAAAAAAGTAAAACCACTGGAAACCTCATCTAAAGAGGAAAAATAAAAGTTCATTAATGGATAATGCATTTCAACCATTAACATTAAAAGAAAACAGCTACTGATTTAGCTTTGTGCCCACAGCAAATTCCACATCTAAGCAAGGTAAGGAAAAAAAGGGGATGTGCTTCAGCTGTTAAATCATTAACATTAATATAGTACTGACTTTTCCTGCACAGTGAAGAAAAGAAAGTAAACACCGCAACAACAGAAAAGCCTCAATAAAGTCTGTTAGTACTATGCACAAATCACTCACATTTTACTTCTGAAGACAGCATTAGCAAAAATAAAAATAAATGAATAAATATCTGTAAAAGCACGCTATCCTGAAATAGCCACTGTAACATCTGTTTCTAATACTTCAAAAGCACTGAATTTACCTCTGCACATAGCACTCCCCAAAAATAAATACATACACACCTTCACCTTTACAAATTAGTTATTGTAAATCATCCCAAAACAGCCACTATAAAATCTTTTTGAAATGTACAATGTGCTTTATTTACCTCTCTACACAGCAATAAAAATAAAATAAATAGAATGCATTTCCACCTTTTAAAAGTCACAAAACTAAAATGCTACTTGTAAGTAGAACAAGCTGGTAACACCGGTTCAGCAAAAACGGGACTTCTGTCACAATGTAAAGTTGTAAAATCCTTCTAATTTTATTCACCAAATGGTTGTTTTTGTTAAAAAAAAAAAAAAAACACACACAAAAAAAAAAAGCGAAGCATGCTGCTTTTTTTAGTTTAGTAGATGAACTTCTTCAGACAGAAAAAATACTATTTACAATTATATTATTTTATTTTTACATGTGCTAGCTAATAATTGCAACAACCTACTAATGTTTTAAAGTGCCAGTGCCCAGTAAACAATACATGGTTTACCAATTTTTATAACAGTTTTTAAAAAAAGTCATTAAAAGTTCATAAAACCTAAATCATATAACACAACAAACAACAAAAAAAAAAATATTTTACTAATCGGATTTGTAACAAGTCAGGTTGTAAAAGTTTAAAAAGCAGGTTACATTGACCATAAAACAAACATCAAAAATAAGGTTCTGGCTGTTAACTTTTTTTTTTCTTTTTTTTTTTTTTACTTTTTTTTTTTTTTTTGTGTTAGAATGTCTCACTGTACTGTACTAAAGGTACCTATATGTGTGTATCTAGTATAATACTATAAAAATTGTTACTATCCCTCTGAGCTATTTTTTCTCTCTAAGGTCTAAACTCTTTTAAGTTCATTATATACACCACCCAGACAATGCAGCAGGCTATTACATTCCTGAGCAGCAGTGCAGCACATATTACTCTTTACTCTACTACCTACTATTCTTCCTTTGCTACTTGTACTTGCCACTACAGAGCATCACAGGGCAACTACGGTCTGCAGGCTGGCTTGCTTCCACTATCTTTACCACCTTGTTGGCCACCTTACTGGAAGTTCACCTTCCTGGCCATCATTCTGGGCTCCTGTGCTGCTGGCCACCCTATTGACTGGCCTGTGGACCTCCTTACTGGCTGGCTGGCCTCCTTACTTTCAGACTTGGCTGAAATGCCTCTTGGCTGGCTTCTTTCTTGCTGGTCTCTTGGCTGGATAATTGGCTTCCTAGCTTGCGTGCTGACTTCCTGGCTTGGTCAGCAAACAGATCTTATTCACCATTCTGTAGAAGCACTATTTTAAACAAAAAGAAGATAGTGCTCTACAAGTGCAGGCTTTGCCATTTCCTTGCTTCTGTGAGCACGACTCCTTGCACAAATTGCAACTTATTTTTGCACAGTGTTAACCACCTGTACCTAACAGGGAGCAGCTCCTCGTGAATGTCTGTGTTGGTGACATCACAACTGAAATTCTGAGTCACCGAAATATATTGCATATTTAAACTAGGAAAGACACCAAAGCTGGGATTTTTGAGAGTCACACAAATTAGAACAGGTCAGTTAAGGTTGATCACCTGTGAACTGAGGGAGGATCTAGGAGCTAAACCCCTTATATTCAAGGGATAAAATAAAACATTTCAAGGCTTTAAAGGAAAACACCTCAGAACTAAAAAATGTACATTTTTTCCAGTCTTTCGTTGTTTTCTGAGCTATTTTAACAGCTCAAAATCACTCTGACTGCTGCTTATAGAATTTTAATATGTTTTTTTTGCAAAAATGGCTGCCAGTGGGGCTTGGCATATCAATGCAATATTGTTTTTCTTCAAGCCTTTTGCTTTCCTATAATCCTTTTTAAGATTGCTTTATATAAAGCATGGTACATAAGGTAGTAGTAGTGTATTTGTTGTATATTCTCATGCAATTAACTTGTAATGGGATTAGTGTCTGTCACCTTCATCTTGTATACCTTCTGTAACAGGCTTTTTATTCCTTGAATGACCTTCATTTGTGTGTGTTCAAAGCTTGTTTTACACTATACTAAGGAGTTTTTATACAGCAGCAGCCAAAAATGTAGCTAAATTGCAGGCCTTTGTTCAAAGTATCCTTTTGTAGTCCAAGACGAATTGACAATCCCCTCCCTCCAGACTTTGGTAAATGTGTTGTACTTTACAAGAATTACAAGAACGAATATTTTCTGATTTTTCTGTAAAAGTCACATACATCTTTGATACTGCATTTAAGTCATCATAAATTGAAAAGTAGTATAAACATTTAAAGTTTAAAGTTTAGCATATCACTACTGTGATTGATCATATCTCAGCCAGTCAGGGATAAATCTCAGAATCAGGGACAAATACAGATGTAATCAAGGACACTTGTAATATATTGGTTCTGTTAACTTGGAACATTGACAGAACAGCAGAATGTGGATTAATATACATTTTCTGAAGTAAAAGAAGTCTATAATTATTGTCAATAAGTGTAATTCACCACACATTTTCCAAAAGTCACCAATTGTAGGAGGGATTAAGAGGGACACAGCTAAAATCTGAGTCCAAAATCAGGGACGTCCCTCAACTGCCTTTGAACCAGTAACTGGTACAGTTGCCCTGCTTTGTTTTGAAAGGTATGGCTAGATTGGAGCAATTGTGAATCAGTTTAACTTCTCTTCCTCTCTGCAGTAAAGATGGTGGAAAACAGTTTCACGCTCTTCCTCTCTGGAGTAAAGACAGCGGAAGACAGTTTCACACCTCTCTGTCTTTTCTACAGTAGCCGATGAGCTCCTGATATGTGCAGGACTAATTACCTGTATGAGATTGTCAGCAGTATATGACTACAAATTTCTGTGTCTGTAGTATGGTCATGCAGGCATAGACAAATACCTCTACAAATTATGTGAGACGTTAAGCTTAAAAAGTGGATGTTTTTCCCTTCCTTTGATTCCAATGCAAGGAAATGAAAGTTTTATATAGTGCAAGCAGGTTTCTGGTACCTACACAATGCTAGAATCATATTATAGGGAGCTAAGCAACGTAAGAGTTGAGTTAAACTGTAGGAGAAGGTGAAGTTTTCCTTTAATGAAAAAGCTCATTCGCATTCTGCCACAGGCTGATGTGAATGAAAGGTTAGTTTGATTTTTCTTATATTGTGCATTATTTTATTGCATTTTTATATTTTCTGTATTGATATATTTTCATTACACTGTTGTAATTGTATTCTCTTTTCTATTGCATACTTAAACTAGGAAACTCATTGCCTCCCTAGCTGCCTGACCCTTGTTAATTTGACCAAATAATTTCTTCTCTCTCATCTTTTATTGGCTATTGTCAGTAAATGTAGTGTTATTTTGTAGAGTCACTCCACTTTATTTGTATTTCTGCTGCATTCCATGCAGCCAGAATTTTGAGTGCCCACCGTTCAGTCTGCCTTCCTGTTTTAAAATGAGTGGCTCTCCCCTTAGATTGCTAAAGCTCATGTTACCCCTCTTTCATATCTTCCTGCTTAGTGCATGCTGCATCTTTCAGGATGTTAACCCAGTTTTTCCAAGCCGAAAGACACAACAACAACCACCTTTAAAATCTGCAACATCTATTCCGAGACCTCCAATCATTGGAGAACCCAAATTCTTCTTTCAGTAGTCATCTTTGGATCAGTGCTCCTGTTTTGCTCCTGGTTTGAGAAGGAGCATATGGACACTGTTTCCTAGAAACTTGCCATCACCAGTCAGTGGAAAGCATTATAACTGTTTCATAGGAGCCAGTTTGGAATTTGTTCTGTTTTGCTGTTGGCGAGAGACGGAGCTGAGGGTCGTTGATCCTTGACCTTCTCTGATTGGGCATCGAGTGTCTTTGTAGGACCTTACAGATTAGTCTGGTTGCTGTTCAACCTATCTTATAGGAAAAAGCTACTACAAACCTTCAGACCCCTGCATCTTCTAGGATGAGATTGCTGTGCACCAAAGAGCCTGTGGCCTGCTTCTCATCTTGGGGTTAGTGCTACTGTTTTGTTTCTGTTGCGAGAAGAAGCAGACATTGAATCCCAACAGTGTGAAGCTGTGGCAAGGCCACCACTAGTAGTAGCCAGGTAGTACCCAGTTATGTGAATCCTCACTCTTCATTTTTGCCAAAGCTAATTCCTTCTTTTCAGTAAGCACTGCTTGATTAGCTACTGTCTAATTTAACTTGAGTATCTTCCTAAATACTAAATTTTCAGGGTCTACCACAGTACTTCCTTCAAGTGTTTGGCAGTCTCTTGTATAGCTAGCAGGCACATCAAGTTGACATTTTCCCTGTAAAAATGCACTTCATTTCACCAATATGTAGTTGTGCATAGGGCAGCTAGTTTTCAGTAGTGACAAGCACTACCTCAAGAGTTGTGAACCAGATACTCCTGAATTAGATGACTGTTTTGAGAGTATAGAGTAATCAATAAAAAGGGACCTGTTGCCATGAATATGAACTTTCCTATTGTCTCAATTGCTGGCTTTGTGGATAGGGGCTTTCTGAGGCAATATAGAAATTGCCTCTTGTTCACTGACAACCAGCTAATTCTAAAACTAATAAGGTCTGTGAGAGATGCGTTTACACAATGTCACTAAAAGCAAAGCTGTCGCCTACAAGCACTTAACAGTACTAACCAGGTTGTCAGAAATGCACACTACATCCATCATGACTCGCAGCATGAACCAGGCATGTAGACCCACATATGCTGAGGCACTTAAATGTAACCTTCTTATACCCCAAAGTTCTCCTAGATAAAAAAAGTATAAAATGGTTGAAAATGCCCAGAGGTTACTAATAACCTATAGAAAGGCTGTATATTGACATCTCCAAAATGCACATATCAACTAAGTAATACTGAGTTGGTTTACTAGGATGTCAATATACAGAGGTTTAGCAATATGTGCTTGATGTGCTTTGTGCTTTTAAACCACTGTGTTCATGTGCATTTTGGATTAAACTTCTGTTGAGTGGACCAGCTGGTTTCCGGTGCCTATCTCCTAGACAAAACACAGGTAGCAAATGCCCCCAGGAGGCTAAAATGAGCTCCTTCAAAACAACGCTCAGATCAACAAGTTGCAGCATGTCATGGAGCCTCTACTACTTTCATAAGGCAAGCCATCACACAGTCCAACATTCTGGTCATTGGAGACTCCATTGTGAGACACACTCAAGTACTTCTCACCAGGCTGAGTAAGGATAAAGTCACGTTTAGTTGCTTATCCTGGAGCCAAGGTCTGACAAATTATACATGCAGTCAGGTCATTGGGCTGCAAGTACCAGTATGAATCATTCATAGTCCGTATTGGTATAAATGACTTGAGCTGTATCTCCTTAGATTATATGAAGAGATACATGATAGAGCTCTCAGAATGTGTCCCAGGCTGGTATGAGTCTAGAAATGAGCAGCATTCTACCTTTTCCAAGGATGATGCCACAACTTGAATAGAAGGTGACTGACGTAAATAGCTTAGTTTCTGTGTCATTCTAGAGGTGTGAAATATTTGTCAGCATAGAAAGAGATAGATAGCAGACCATTTTGCTTTGGCAGGGATGGTCTTCACCTCTTTTTAGGCTTTTGAATATTAGCTAAAACTCTTTCTTCTTTTTCAGGGAATGCCAACTTGGCAATTCTTCCAACACAATAAATCAAAAGTAAAAAAATCTAAAGGTGTTACTGCTTAATGATAAAAGTCTAAATAAGAAACTCAACTCGTTGCAGAGAGCACCACACAAAGATATAATGCCTTCCACACATTTACTCCCTGTGTAATTGTGTAGGTGTTTTGATTTGCATCAAAAATAAATATACATCAAGGCTGGTCAAACAGGACAGTGCACTTGAGCTTTTTCACTGGCAAAATCCCATGCTACTTCCTCACAAGCTATAGGACCCCTTCTATTACCTATTTAGGTGCATACCAAAGGGGACACTGTACTCGGTGTTAGGTCTTATGCATGCCAAAGTGGAATAATGACCTTCTTGGACTTATATGCCATACTTTTTTTTTTATAAGTTCCTCATCATAGAATGATTTCCTAACTACTGTAGACATGTGATAGGGATGCACATAGCCAGTAATCCAACCTTTCACCAAGTCTGTGACTCCTGGGTTGATTCTTAGGAGTATGTTGTCAGTGTGGTAGTTAACGGGTGTGGACGGCTTCACAAAGGATATTATTATGCATTTCTTGGCATTTAGTTTTAGTCCATGACTCTGGTACCAGTCATTTGTTCTTGGAGAGCATTAGCGTCATTGTGGGATTCTGTGACTGCGAATAATTTGCAGTAGTCTGCAAATTTGATCAGCTAAGAGTACCTTGACATTGACCTTGACTTCAGAGCAATAGCTGCCAAAAAGGAGAGGTCCCAGAACCTCAAGGACACCACTTATGGTGACTCGTCTATTTGTAGACATGGACTCTCCAGTTTGAACTTCCAGGGTCCTGTCTATGAGCCAGCTGGCAAACCACCGGGTGATGTAATGGTTCATACCTAACCTGTTAGGTTTGCCAACAATGTCAGAGTTGGGTATTGTGACAAAAGCCTTGGCCAAGTCAAGGTAGGCAGTGTGAACTATTTTACTCTTGTCCATTGCTCATTGAAGTCCACCAGGTTAACTAAGATTGAAGCTTAACTGGCTTTGATCCAGTACTGGAGATTTCCAGTGTCATTATTGATCATTTCTATGATAATAATTTCCATGGCTTTGCATACAAGACTGAGAGTTTTGGGGCTATAGCTTTCAGGGTCTGTAGATGACCCTTTTTGTACAGAGGGATGACTGTCACCATTTGCCATTCCCCATTTGCGAGGTCCTCTTTGGAGGCTGTGGTTAAATAGTAATTTCATAGAGCCTGATAGATCATGTTTCATGCTACTTTGAAGGCAGCTTGAAATATTATCAGTGGCCACCAATGCAATGTTCTTGGTCTTGAGACAGCACTGAAGACCTGCTCCCTAGTGATAGTGTGGGGGTTACATTTGATGGTATTTCCTGAGGGTGGGCTGGGAGAAATTAAAGATGAATTTGTGTGTCAGTAGACTTGCTATATAGTCTGGTTTCTCTCTTTTTTTTTTTATTTCTCCAAGTCTTTTGGCTCTCTAATACCATGACAAAAATGGACCCCATTTCGAAGTCAAAAGTTCATGAAATTAGTAGTGTTTCAGTCTTTGACGTTAGCCAGAATTGATGTTCGCAGCAGTTCAGTGAAGGTGGCTCCATTAACAATGCGCTCTGCAGGCACTTGTATATTGCCTAGGAGTCTGCGGACATAGCTAAAAATGGCTTCTGGTCGTCTTTAGCGTGGGAGGCTGAGTTTACCTTAATTTGGCATTGGTAGATTTTATTTTTCTTCTGAATTGTTTGTTTAGTTTGATGAAAGCTCTCTTATCCTGCTAAGTGGTACACATCATAATGTTTGCCATGATTGTTTTCCTTCTGTTATACAGCCTATTGATGATGTAATTCAATCAGGATGGCTTATTTGCTCTGTACTTATTCCTGGTGGATACAGCTGCCTCTGTGCAGCTGTTGACATGCTTGTATAGGGTTTCTGTGAACAGTTCCATGAAGGCATCAGTGCTTTCAGGGTTTAGTGGTGCTTGACATTTTGACAGGTTATCACTTAATAGTTTGAATTCAGCCTGAAGTGTAGCCCCTGAACGTCTAAGGGTAAGCTGGAGTTCTGTTTTTTTTTTTTTTTTTTTTTATTTTCACTTCAAAGGAGACCATTTTGTTGAGTGACATAACACCAGGGGTTGCGCAAAACTCTCACATATTAGTGAAGACCATATCCAGTATATTTGCATCCTTGGTTGGGTTATTGACAATCTAGTCCAGGGAGTTTGTGTTTACAAAGTCAAAGAACCTTGGTGCCTGTATGTTTGGTGGTTTATATGATACCCGTTAGTAGTGAGGTAAAGTTGTCCATGAACATGGTATTGGGTTGGATAGTGAGTGTCTCCGGTAAGCTTAAATAAGTGTTATGGGATTCCTGGGTTATCGAGGGGGGACCTATAGCTTGCAGGGAAGTGCCATGGGATTTTTCCTGTGGTGATTTGAACATGGAAAAGCTTGTGTGTTGTCCTGTTTGACCAGCCATTAGTTATATTAATTTTATTCTTTGATGTAAACAGAGATGCCTCCACCTTTTAGTCCATGCCTGTGTAGTAGCTAGTTTAAATGTATAGAAGGCTTTATAGCCTTGTACTACCAGAGTGCTCTCCATAGCTTTAAACCATGTCCTAGTGACCGCACAGACGTCAGAATTCTCTAGAGTGAAGATAGCTTGTAGGGAGGGGAGTTTCTTGTTTAGGCTTCTAGCATTGAACAGTAACACCTTTAGATTTTCTTCATTTTGAGTTGCTATGGCAGAAAGTTTGCCAAGTTGGCATTGCCTAAAAAAGGCACTATGGGGTGGACACTGTTTTAGCTAATATATTAAAGCCTAAAGGGGAGAAGTGCAGACCATCCCTGGCAACACAGCATGGTCTGTTGACCAACTCTTTATTGCAATCCCTTGGAATGACACCAGAAGCTAAGCCATTTATTAAAGTCAGTCATCCGCTGTTTTTATTGTGGCATCATCCCTGGAAAAGGTAGAATGCTGCTCAATGCTAGGCTCATACCAGCATGGATCAGATATTTCAAGACTTCCATCTTGTCTGTCTTTATATAGTCTAGGGAAGTATGTATCAGGTCATTTACACCCCCATGGACTATGAATGAGTCATAATGGATGCTTTTCCATATCAGTGTTGTGGTATTCTTTACTAAAGGGATTCCCTGCCTATTGTAGCCCAACTTCCGTCCACTGTTCCAAAGCCTTAAGATTTTAAGGATATAGTATGTCACACGTATGCTCCCCCGCTCATGGTGTAGATCATAAAGGTGACTACGGATGTACATACCTTAGGACATCTTTGAAGCCAGTCTGAACGCTATCTTCAGACATCGGTCTGAACGCTTCCTTGTTTCTGCTGGTTACCAAGCCATTTTCAGGTAAGTGCCCCTTTGGAGTTTTCTTCATATCTTCCTTTTTTTTTTTGCTTTTAGTTGTGAGGTTACATGTCATACAGAAATGGAAAATGTCAGTGTGGGAGACAGAGTCCCCATAAGGACTGTCAAAGGGTGGACCTACTCACATAAGACAAAAGGGGTCTGTCATCCATCCTCACATGTCCATTCTTCAGCTGACACTGTGAGTAATAGGGTTTAGATCTCTTTTAGGCACTTATTTTCTGAGGATGTGCTTTGGGTCCTGCAGGAGGCTAGGAAACCCACTACCAGGAAATCTTATGTATCCAAATGGAAAAGATTTTTGGTCTGATGACTTGCTCGCAACCAAGATACATTTTCTGTGAAGGTGCCTCTGGTTGTCTTATTTGTGTGAATTTCTCCATGCTTGGGTTTGCCTACTCTTCAATTAAAGCTCATCTTTCAGCTGTCTCTGCTTGTCTGCATTTGACTCCTACTTTGCTCTCGAGGTTTGAGGTCAAGCTTTCTTAAAGGCGTATTTCATATTAGACCTCCCAGCAAGCCTCCTCTTCCTTTTTGGGACCTTAATTTGGTTCTTGAAAAATTGACTCCAGCTTCTTTTGAGCCTGCAGCTTCAGCTTTCTTGTAGCATTGTACATGGAAGATTGTTCTTTTGGCCTTTACTTCAGTTAGGAGGATGTCTGAGCTTCAGTCCTTTATGGCTTTTACTCCTTTTTAATTTTTTTCATAGGGTTAGAGTGTCTTCATACTACTTATTTTATGCCCAAGGTGGTTAATGAACTGTCTCTTATTTAGTCTATTAATTTGTCCACTTTTTTCCCTATTTCCAGAGATTGCCACTGAGAAGTTTCTTCATGTCTTGGATTTGCATAGACAGCACAGATATTTGGGTAAGAATAATGCCATTCAAAAGTCTGGGCAACTTTTTCTTTCATTCCATTCTACATCTCTAGGTTTGGCTGCTCCTAAGCAAGCCATTTCTTCATGGATCTCTAAGGCCGTTCCTTGTTGCTACTCCTTTCATGATAAATGTCTGTCTGCCTCTCTAAAGGCTCATTCTACCAAGGCTGTGGCTTCCTCTATTGCTTTCTTCAAAGGCTTGGATATCAGTTCCATCCTTGAAGTTGCTACTTGGTCTTCTGGCCCATACCTTTGCTTAGCATTACAAATTGGATATTGTTTCCAAAGCAAGAGCTAGCTTTGCTAGGGCTATCTTGCATGGATTTGTTCAGGGCTCTGCTGGTCCTTCCTCCTCCCATGTTTCCACTTGAGCTTTTATACTATTTCTTTAGTAAATAGTACTGAATCAGTAATATGGAAGGGCTTAGTATAGTTGTGTAAAATCTTAGAATAACAGTAGATGTCCCTTCTATTTACTGTTGCAGTATTCACTCTCTCCCTCCCTCCCCCTTTTTTCTCTACTCTTTCAATTTTCCTTCTACATCAGGGAGGGTGAGTGCACAGCCGACGCCTGACCCAGACTTTGGGATTCTGGCCGACCGAGGGCTACCTGCCGGCAGGAAGAACCCTACAGTGATGACTGCAACAGTGAAGACACTCTAACATCTACATTTATGGTAAGTGTACTTTCCTCCTCCTCCTCTCCTTAGACTGTTGTTCCTCCTGGGACTATTCAGTTATGAGGTATGTAGTCTGTATGCCACCTTTATGCCCTATATTGTGAGCGCGGAGCATATGTGTGGCATACAATAGCCTTAACTTCCTAAGGTTGTGGTATTCTGGTTGGACGTTGTGCTGCCCTCTGCAAGGAATCCCTTTAGTAAAGAATACTGCAACAGTGAAGAGAAAGACATCTACAGTTATGCTAAGATTTTACACAACTGTACTTTACTTGGTTCGGGTGCCTAGAGAGGAGTTGTGGTATTGTATGAGGAAGTCAGGAGTGTCAGAGAAGTATGTAAGAGTGGTACAGGATATGTACGAGGGTAGTGTAACAGTGGTGACGTCTGCGGTGGGAGTGACGGATGCGTTTAAGGTGGAGGTGGGGTTTTATCAAGGTTGACAGACGATATCAGACAGGAGTCCCCGTGGATTATGATGTTTGCAGATGACATTGTGATGTGCAGTGAGAGTAGGGAACAGGTGGAGGAGACCCTGGAGAGATGGAGATATGCTCTAGAGAGAAGAGGAATGAAGGTCAGCAGGACTAAGACAGAATATATGTGTGTGAATGAGAGGGAGGATAGAGGAATGGTGAGGATGCAAGGAGTAGAGGTGGCGAAGGTGGATGAGTTTAAATACTTGGGGTCAATAGTTCAGAGTAATGGTGAGTGTGGAAGAGAGGTGAAGAAGAGAGTACAGGCAGGATGGAGTGGGTGGAGAAGAGTGTCTGGAATGATTTGTGACAGACAAGTACCTGTAAGAGTGAAAGGGAAAGTCTACAAGAGGGTAGTGAGAACCAGCTATGTTATATGGGTTGGAGACAGTGGCATTGACAAAAAGGCAGGAGTTTCAGCTGGATGTGGCAGAGTTAAAGATGTTAAGATTTGTACTGGGTGTGAAGAGGGTGGACAGGATTAGGAATAAGTGTATTAGAGGGTCAGCTCAGGTTGGAAGATTTGGAGACAAAGCCAGAGACGCAAAATTACGTTGGTTTGGACGTGCTGAGGAGGGATGCTGAATATATTGGGGAAAAGATACTAAGGATGAAGCTACCAGGTAACAGGAAAAGTGGAAGGCCTAAGATAAAGTTTATGAATGTGGTGAGAGAGGACATGCAGGTGGTTGGTGTGACAGAGCAAGATGCAGAGGACAGGAAGAAATGGAAACAGGTGATCCGCTGTGGTGACCCCTAACGGGAACATCCGAAAGAAGATGATGTACTTTACTTGGTCCAGTGACCTGAGTGTATGTTTGAGGTTTTACTTTTCCCTGTGAAACTTTATCATTAGTTTTTAAGAGACTGCATTTCATTGGAAGAACCAAAGATTTTTGTATTGAGCTTAGACATGATGTTCATCGTGCATACAGCTGCAGCCATAACAGATGGGTTATCCTGCCGTCAGGCGGGTCCTCGGTCAGCCGAATTCCAAAGTCTAGGTCCAGCGTCTGATGTCGTCGCTTCTTCCCTGACGTCAGTGTGGCAGGGGTATAAAAGAACCAGCCGACGCCATTTTCTTCAGTCTTTCTTGCCGCGCGGTACGCGAAGCAGAAGCAGTTTGCAAGTGCCGGTTGGCCAGCTCCTGAGATTACGAATATTTTTCAGCCGAAGTCTTTTTGAAAGCTAAGTACCCCATTGGGGAAACTTTTCTTGCCTAAGACCGATGTCAGACAAAGTTAATAATTGCATTTCATGTGGGAAGCAAATACCGCATAAGGATTTCCATTCCTTCTGCATTCCTTGCTTAGGCCCAAACCACGACTTCTCGGCCTGTTGTTTTTGTGCTAGATTCAACAAACGCACTATTAAGCGTCGGGCGGAGTTCGCCCAACACTATTTTGGTAAAAAAATTTAATTACATTATGTCGTCGGATACTCCGACTCCAGTTTTGAGTAAAAGACGCAAAGATAAGGACCGACATACGAGGTCCGCGACTTCTACCGACACCACGCTAAAGCCGGCTATAGGTGCTCCTGTTCTCAGTGAGGCGCCTACGCAGCCCCTGAGTACCGATGACGCTTTTTTAGCGGTGTCTTTTGTGCCCGAGGTCGCAGGCTCCTCGGCCCCCACCCCGACTACAGATACCGACGCCACTCTTGGCGGGGAAACTCAGAGTTTAGACAGGCCTGCCACCTCTCAAGGTGTCTTCAGGCCTTCTTCTTCTTTTTCCATTAAGGCTTTCACAAAATCTAAAGCAGCCATGAAAACTAAAAGACAAGCTCCACTGAGCCCCTCTCAAGGCCCCATGCCTAAAAAACAGAAATGGCTGAGGATTTGATTACTCTTATCAGGGGTTCTCAACCAACATTCTGAAGACCAGGAATATTCATACTGCCTTTTTGAAGATTCTGATGCGGAGGAGTCCATTCCCTCTGTCTCCCCCCCTGAGGACTATTCTTTTGGGGAAACCTTGCATACCTTGAGGGAACACTTCCACTGGGAAGGCCAAGATTACTCAGATTCCAAGAAAAGGCTGAGGGATTTTCTCTTGCTTCCTCAGCACAGGCCTCTGGCTATCCCTCCTGTCTTAGACATACTAGATGATGTGTATTCAGAGGCCAGCCTTAACCCAGATTCTTTACCACCAGCTCCTGTTAAGCCTGACAGGTATTACCGGGTTTCTGATTCACACCAATTCCTATACAAAAGCCATGCTGCTGACCCAGAAACTATTTCACAGGGTCCCAAGGGAATTAAGGCCTCTACTGCCAAAAATCCATTACCTTCAGAGAGAGATTCCAGAGCTTTAGAAAGGTGGGGGAAAAAAGTATACACCTCGGCCACTTTAACCATGAGGGCATTAAACTGTCAGTTCCATATGTTAAAGTATCAACAGTTTTTGTTATCTCAGTTGAAAAGCAAAATGTCACAACCTGAACAACCAGACTTGAAGGAGTTGCAGGATTTGTTGCACAGTGCAGAGCAAGTGGGTAAACATACCTTGCAATGTGGTTTTGATGCTTTAGAGGCCTCATGTAGAGCTGCTGTTACAGGGTCTGTCATACGTAGACATGCTTGGCTCAAAGAGCAAACCTTACCATAGGTTCATAGGTTAGTATTAGGCTAACTGCCCTTGCGAGCCATTGTAAGCCTAGCCAATTATCCCTTGTGAGACTCAAACCCTGCACCTTGTGTTTGTAAGGCAAACACCTTCATCATTAGGCCACCTTCCCCAACCAGATCATGTCAAAGCTAAATTACTAGATGCACCTCTTCAAAAAGATGTATTGTTTGGTGTTAAAGCTGAGGAGGTATTAAAGAAAATGGAGGAAAAGGCAAGATCAATGCAAACAGTGAAAGATTTCCTACAAGTACAACCTCCACGTTTCAGCAGAAACTGGCCTTCAAAAAATTGGTCCTTTCCAGCCACGGACAGACCTCAAAGAGGTAGATACAGGCGCCCGAGGGGTAGAGGGCAATCTCAAGGATCATTTAGAGCCAGACAATGGCAAGCACCTACACCAAGAGGTGGAGAGGATAGATCACAGCCATTCAGAAAGCAGACACAATGACTTTCCCCTTTGCATGCCAAGCAAAGCTTTAATGGCAGCACCTTTAGGCGGAAAACTGGCATTATTTTCGAAAAATTGGCATATTGTCACAAAAGACAAATGGATCCTGGACATTATAGACAGAGGCTACAGATTCCACTTTCACACCCTTCCAAAAATTAGAGGCATGCCAAACCTGCCACAAAATCAAAGGGCAGAGGCGCAAAAACAAATTTCAGCTCTCATGGACATGAAAGCTATTCAAGAGGTACCTGCACAAGAACAGGGTCAAGGGTTTTATTCCAGGCTATTCCTGGTACCAAGGAAGGACAAAGATTGGAGACCTATTTTGGACCTATCCATCCTAAACACATATTTACTCATACCAAAATTCAAGATGCTCACATTACAGCAGCTTCTTCCCATGCTGGGCAAGGAGTCTTGGTTGGTAACATTGGACCTCAAGGAGGCATACCTGCATGTCCCTATCAGACAAGATTTCAGAAGATACCTCAGATTTCTTGCAGGTTCAACCCATTATCAATTCTCTGCATTGCCCTTTGGCTTATCTACTGCACCCAGAGTGTTCACGAAATGCCTGGCATCAGTAATTGCCTTCTGCAGACATCAAGGGATACAAATATACCCATATTTGGACGACTGCCTGATCCAAGCGGACAGCAAGCACATACTTCTGAAACACCTGGCGTTTGTAATAAAGTTGTTGAACTTTCTGGGATACACAGTCAACAAAAAGAAATCAAAACTAATACCCTCTCAAGCAATAATTTTCCTGGGTGCCAGCTTGAATACAAACACCCAGATGGCCTACCTCACGCCAGAGAAACAAGGGCAACTATCTCAATACTTCAGAAAAATGGCAACCTTCACCAGGCTGACTGCAAGGAAAGTCCAGCAGGCTCTGGGATTCATGGCATCTTGCATCCTGCTAATCCCATGTGCAAAGCTGCATTTGAGGAAACTTCAATGGTACCTAAAAAACTTATGGTCTCAAAACAGTCACAGTTTGGAAACAATTATACCACTCATTCCATGTCTCCAAAAGGAATTTCAGTGGTGGGCTCAAGCATGCCAAAGAAACATAGGTCTCCCATTCTGCATGCCTCAAGCAAATCAAATCATCACAACAGATGCCTCGGACTACGCCTGGGGGGTGCACATGACAGATCAGTGCATTCAGGGCAAATGGTCCCAAAAAGAAAAGCACCTACACATCAATCAAAAGGAAATGCTAGCGGTGAAAAATGCTATTATGGCCTTCAAAGACCTACTGCATCCAGGCCAGCTATTGATAAGGACAGAGACAACACCACAGTGATGTGGTACATAAACAAACAGGGAGGCACTCACTCATATCCCCTGTGCAGACTAGCCATGTCTCTTTGGAACACGGCTCTGGAATTACAAATCCAACTTCAAGCACAATTCCTGCCAGGCAAGGAAAACATGCTGGCAGACAACCTAAGCAGAAATATGACAGATCCACACGAATGGAAGTTGCATCCTCAAGTTTTTGCAAAGATAATTCAAGCATGGGGAAGGCCGGACATAGATCTTTTTGCTACCCACAGAAATTACCAATTGAAATAATTCTGCTCAAGGACCTATCATCCTCAGGCCTGGAAAGTGGACGCACTTTATTTCAGTTGGACAACATTGACAGTTTATGCCTTTCCACCTCTTCCTCTGCTGCCCAAAGTTCTATTAAAAGCCAGAGCAGACAGGCCAAAGATGATTCTCATTGCTCCAAACTGGCCAAGACAACACTGGTATCCACTCCTGAGGAGCCTGACGCATTCCCCACCATGGATCCTGCATCTAGTGCCTCTTCTGTTGACCCAGCACAACTTCAAAACTCTTCACAGACAGCTAAAAACACTCAATCTAGCCGCATGGAGGATTCCTTGATTTCCCAAAAGACCCGCCTCTCCAGGGAGGTGCAGGATGTCATTTTGGAGGCCAGAAGGCCTTCTACTAGAAAAGCCTACTCCGCCAAATGGAAACGATTTTGTGCCTGAAATCAGAAAAAGGGACAGAATCCTGAGATACTGAATTTACCTCAAATATTACAGTACCTAGCTGAGATGCTAAACAGAGGACTTTCATTCTCCTCCATCAAAATCCATGCTTCAGCCATTTCTGCACAATACAACACTGATCCTCCTTTATTCTCTCATCCTCTCTTAAGACAGTTCCTCAGAGGGGCTAAGAATATAAAACCCCCAAGGAAGCAACCAGTACCTGCTTGGGAATTCAATTTCATTTTAGAAAAACTGACCCTGCCTCCATTTGAGCCAGCTGCTTCAACAGAATTGCAATATTTGTCATGGAAATCAGCCTTCCTTCTGGCTATCACCTCAGCACGCAGGGTTTCGGTACTACAAGCCCTCATGGCTGTGCAGCCTTTCATCATTTTCCATCAGGACAGAGTTTCCTTACGAACCAACCCTTCCTTTATGCCAAAGGTGGTATCCAGTGTAGCCTTGAATCAGGCTATCCACTTACCTACTTTTTGTCCTAATCCACAAAACAAAGGGGAAAGACTACTACATTCCTTGGACATTCACAGACAGCTTCACTATTATTTGGACAGGACAAAGCCATTCAGAAAATCAGAGCAACTCTTTGTGTCCTGTGCTACAGGTGCTCAAGGAAAGGCTATTTCCAAACAGACAATCTCAAAATGGATAGCCCACTGCATACGCTTTTGTTATTCATTTCATGGTAAAACTGTAAATACAAGCATCAGATCTTACAAGGGCCACAGCTACCTCTGCAGCTTTCCTCAGGGGGGTTCCTACCAAGGATATTTTGGAAGCAGCCACTTGGAGTTCTGTGCATACTTTCTCCAAGCACTATCACCTACCACTATACTCTAAATCTAGAGCGGGCTTTGCCACAGCAGTCTTGCAGGGCATCCTTGCTCCTCCTTGTTCCACTTAGTGCCTGCCACCCCTTTTTAGCTTTGGGATTCTACCCATCTGTTATGACTGCAGCTGTATGCACGATGAACATAGTACAGTTTTGTACCTACCATAAATGTAGATGTTCGAGTGCTAATACAGCTGCAGTCCAGGTTTCCCTCCCTCCTTCCCCTCTTGGGACAGGCCTAATGACAAACACCTCCTCATACAACCTGATTGGGGTATTCTTTTATGGTATATTTGCTTGCAACTACTGTTTTTTCATTATATTACATTGCATTATTACATAAATTTATGTTTTGCCTTCCTTCTGGGGGCACCTGACATCTGGGGCAAGAAAAACTGAAGAAAATAGCGTTGGCTGGTTCTTTTATACCCCTGCCGCACTGACGTCAGGGAAGAAGCGACGA
This sequence comes from Protopterus annectens, assembly GCF_019279795.1. NCBI lineage: Eukaryota > Metazoa > Chordata > Ceratodontiformes > Protopteridae > Protopterus > Protopterus annectens. The sequence goes on from NC_056729.1 coordinate 1,215,027,976, forward strand.
CATCCGACGCCGGACCTAGACTTTGGAATTCGGCCGACCGAGGACCCGCCTGACGGCAGGATAACCCATCTGTTATGACTGCAGCTGTATTAGCACTCGAACATCTACATTTATGGTAGGTACAAAACTGTACTTTCAGCATCTTAGCTGGGTACTTATGTCTGCTACACTCTGCTGATCTGTTTGTATTATGTTCATATGAAAATAATCAGAGAAAATTCTGAAAAAGATGGGGCATTTGTATACCAATTGTGATACCTCTGAAGAAGACAGGGCAGTTTGCAGTAGGAATACATAGAAGTAGGTCATTCAGAAGGTTTTCTTTGACCACTGTTTTTACCTTTCTTGTTGAGTTAGTTCTGTATTTTGTAATTCTGTTTTCCCCATTATACGTATTGCTTCGTTGGGATGGTAGAAGGACATCATAAAGATGGAGGAAGAGGAAGGACAATTCCTAGTTTATGCCCTGGGTAGTGTGAGGTCTGTAATCGTGTCTCTTGCTGATAAAGTTGTAATTCCAAGTAGATAATATGCTTACATTTTTTTAAAGAAGTGTTTCACACTTTGATGTAATGTGCTGTGTGTATTGCCTTAGCTGTAATCTGTGTGTGTTTATTTGCTGTAGTGGTACATTTTAAGGTTTAGTGTATTCTTTTGGTAACCAGGTAAGTAAACTAGTTCATTTCTCACCTTTTCATCTGCAACTGCTACAATGGCAAGGGTAAGTGTAGTATATAGCTGGATATTTTAGAGTATACAGTCAACTCTTATGTCTTTTGGAGGTGAGATGAAAACAGAGGAAATGAATGCACTGTCCACAAAGACAGTAACTAGAAGTGTTGTTTGAAAGCTAGACTCTGGAGCTTGTGTGGTAGAAGTCCTGTAATCCATCCCTTTTATGTTTAAATAAGTGAAAAACTGTTTTCTTTGCACTAAGTGTGTCACACTTTTTCTGATTTTATTTTCACAGGGTGCACTTGGATCCAAATTTTCTGTGAAGTTTCCCTTAAAACCAGTTGATGATGTAAGCAGCTATTTTCATTTAGCATGTTTTCACATTGTCTGAGTGATAGTATTGGCATAAATTAGGTTGGGAGGTGATGTATAGATTCAAATTTGTCATCAGTTTTAACAGTATTGCAGTTTTTAGGAGGAATATAGCTGTCAGCAGTTATATACCTGGTGCCAGCAGTTACCCAGAAGAAAACCAGAAAGCAAGTTGGAATTTTCTGTTATCTTGGTTTGTAAAAGTGCCTAAAATAGTCATTCCTTTCAGATAGGATTTGTGAAAAGGACTTAATTTGATGTCATCAGTTTTAATTCATTCCTCAACCACTTAGGTTTGGATCAAATCCTTGGATCCAACTCAGCCATTATTTTCAGCTCATGACCACTTGAAACTCTTGAACTCCTTCCTTGACCACAATGCTCCATCTCTAACCTCCTCAGATCTCATTTGCCAAAAGATGAGGTCACTGTGTAGCTTTCTTTCTGCTAAATGTGGAATAAAAGCGCTCTCATCAAACTAAAACAACTCAGAGGACATGTAAATTCTACCAAAGCCAAATTTGAGGTAAGTTAGGCCTCCCAGGCCGAGGACAACCACAAATCATTCTTTAGCTATGTCTGCAACCTCAAAGGCAATACACAGTTGTTTGCAGAGCTCATTGTAAATGGGAGCCACATACACTGAGCCAGACGATATAGCAAACCTCCTGGCTGATAAATTCAGCTCAAACTTAACCCCTCTCTCCCCTCAACCTTCCCTCAGGAAATTTCATCAAATAAAAGAAATACTTCACTAAAAGAATCACAGGCCTAAAGCAGATGCCCTATGCTGACCATCTAAAAAAACTCCAGCTATACTCTGTGGCATATCGTCTACTCAGAGGCGATCTGTGCTTAACATACAAGGCCATATCAAACCCTGAGCTGTTGGACATGCTCCACTTAAAGAAATACCAATCCCTCAGAGCCACATGCTCCAGGGATCTAAACCTTGTCATCACAATGAACAAAACATGCTGGAGGGATAGGTTCCTGACCCAGAGACTCCCCATACTGTGGAATAGACTGTCCATACATGTCAAGCAGAGCGTCTCCTTAGCCCTCTTCAAAAGGAACCTTGACGATTGGATGCGAGATAGGAAATTCACCCCAGGGATCACGACAGTCGCCCTGCTAGACAGGGGTCCAGGGAAGTAAATATTGTGGGAAGAAATATCCAGGGACGTGTTATGGCTAGGCTTGTATAGGCCCTAGGGCCGATGGCGTAGTACCAAACTATGATCCTATAAACTCTCCCCTACTATCACTAGGGAACAGGTCCTTAATGCTCTCCCTAATACCAAGAACACTGCATCAGTGGGCCCAGACAATATCCCAGGATGCCTTCTTAATACCATGAAGTATGGCGTGTCAGGGCCTCTGGAATTACTATTTAACTGTAGCCTCCAAACAGGCTTCGTGCCTCATGAATGGAGAAAAGCAACAATCATCCATGTTCACAAAGGTTGGGCCATCTACAGACCCTGGAAACTGCAGACCGATAAGTCTTACTAGTCTTGTATGTAAAGCCATGGAAAGAATTATCATGGAGATGATCAATAAAGATATAGTAAACCTCCAGACACTGGACCCAACCTAGCTTGGTTTAGTCAAGGGCATATCATGCCTATTGAACCTGGTGGACTTCTTAGAGAAGGTCATCAAAGCAATGGATGAGGGCAAAGTCATTCACACTGCCTACCTTGACCTGGCCAAGGCATTTGACACAATACCCCACTCCGGTATTGTTGACAAACTTGAGGTTAGGTACAAACCCGTATGTCACCTGGTGGATAGCCATCTGGCTAACAGACAGGACCCAGGAAGTTAGAATTGGGGAGTCTACCTCTGCAAAGAGGTCAGTCACAAGGGAAGTCCCTCCAGGATCAGTTCTTGGACCACTCCTTTTTTTGGCATTTACTTCTTAGGAATCAAGGCCAATGTCACTGGTCTCTGGCTGACTAAATGTGCAGATGATTGCAAATTAGGGGCTATCATTGAATCTCACACTGATAGAAATGTTCTCCAGGAGGGGCTCACACAGGCGAACAACTGGTGTCAGAGCCATTGACTAAAACTAAATGCCAAGAAATGCATAATAGTATCCTTTTGGAAGTCATCCACCCCTGGTAACTATCATATTGACAACACACCCCTTAGAGTTCACCCAGTAGTCAGGGACTTGGGGACACACACAGATAGTAATCTAGCTTTTGATCATCACATGTCTACAGTGGTGAGGAAATCATTCTATGTTGCGCACTTACAAATAAAGGTCTGGCATCTAAGTCCAAGGAAGTCATTGTTCCACTTTATTTGGCATTCATCAGACCTATCATTGAGTACAACATCCCCTTTGGTATTTACCTAACCAGGCATATCAACAACTGGAACGTCAACAGAGGTTTCTCACTAAAAAAATACAGGGCATAAGTAATATGTCCTATGCAGACCACCTCAAGGCTCTTTCCTGTATTCTGTCTTCTGCAGGCTTTTGAGGGGAGATCTATGCGTGTCATACAGGGCATTGTCAGACCCACTCTGATGGACCTCCTGTATATCCACAAAACAAACAACACCAGAATTATCCATTCTAAAGACTTAAACCTTTCTTGTAATATAAATAGGACCTGCTGGAGAGAGAGGTGTGTATCCCAGAGACTACCCTGTCTGTAGAACAGGCTCCCCATTCATGTGAAGCAGAGTTCCTCCCTAACCCAATTCAAGTGCAACTTGGACAATTGGATGCTAAACCGGAAATTCATCCCTGGTTTGGCACGTCTCTAATCGACAGAGGTAACCTGTAAAAGGTTCATCTGCCAGGCCTATGCTTACACTTGTCAAGATTTGGGATCCATGGCTAGGCTTATAAAGGCCCTTGTGGTCGTAACCTAGTAAACAACTATGAATCTATAAAAGTTGTATTTCTTGTTACCTCCCTCCCTGCATTCATGCAATTCTTTTTTTACCATTGCTGATATTATATCTCCTGTCCCTTTTTACACTTTCTAGTGCATCTCAGTTTGCCTTTGCTGGTATTCCTCCCTTCCTTTTCTAATTCTTGTCCATTAATAAAAAAGAGATTTCTGTAATTCATATCTTTTTTTATGTTGCAAACATGCTAACACAACCTTCAGATTAAAAAAAAAAATGTGGTTACAAACTTTCTTTATTGGATGTACACAATTGGTGTGTTTATTGTTTGGGCCCTGACCATCTCAAAGTGGATTGCTCTGTTTGCTGGTCTTTAATCTGAGAGCGTTTGTAGACTGCAAAAACAAATTGATGTTGAAAGGTCTGCTTCCCTCAGCCTTTTCCATATTGATATCTGGGGCTCAACCCCCTAGATCAGACACCAAGGAGCCAAGAAAAAGCCCTTCGGAACCAGCAGGTTCTTCAACTCCTTCCTCAGATCCAGTGTCTGATCTGAGTCGTAAGAAGCCCAGGAAGTCAGATCCGAAACATTCAGCTTCTGAAAAGTCGACGTCCAATACCAGGTCTGCTTCCTTGGATCCACTGGCCTTGAATCCAAAGACCCTCCCCCCGTGCAAGGTATGCATCCGGCATTGATCTGGTGCCCTCTAGAGTACCCTGACCGGTTTTAGAGATATGCTGGTGTTCCATATCTCCCTCTGCCACCTCATCCATTCGTTCATCCAGGAACCTGACAGAAGCCAATGTGGATGGAATGATGTGGGACTTTCTCTTGGCACATATCCAGATGAAAGTTCTTCTGGTTCCTACCCCTTCAGGTCAGGAAGCTCATACTAGCTCTGTATCCCCTATTACAACTTCTTCTCTTATCCAGTTCATGGCGTTGGAGCCCTTGGATCCGAGTTTGCCAGGACTGTCTGTTTCAGATCTGAAGATCATCGGATCTTTGTCTCCAGTTTTTTCTTTGAGTGCACTGGCTCCAAGCATGTCTGAGCCAGATGAGACTCTGATCCAGGGAGTCCCTGTCAGCTCTGAGGTGTTGGAGTCTACTCCAAAGTTATTGGAGCCATCTCTAGCCCTCAGAGCTTTAGCATTGGACAGCTCGGCTCCAACTGCTGCCTCAGGTGCACTGCCTTTGGGTCAGAGGGAGCCAGTGGTTCAGAAACATGGCTTCTTGGCTCCATTGGCCTGCTTCCTGGAGAGCTCTGCTTTTGAGGTGGTTGAGGGAGTTTTCTCGGTCTCTGCAAGGAGGATGGTCCCTCCCCCCTCGGATGTCCCTTCTGCAATCCCGTGCGTCTCTGAGCCTTGAGCCTCATCATTTTACTCCACAGGGTCAGCCAACCCAGACTGTCCAGGCTACCCAGAATGGTATTTACATTTCTTCCAGTATTTCTCTGGAACATCCCACCAAAGAAGTCCCTAGGAATAGAAAGTGCAAGAGGAGGATTTCCCTCAGGATTTGGTCACCGAGGATACCAATTTTGATGAGGAGAAAGGGTCCCCAAGATCGCCACCTGATGACATCTTATTTGGAGACATCTTAGAGATCCTTAAGCAGAGGGGCGGTTGGCATAATAGTTAAGGTATTGTTACCTTACAGACATGAGGTGCAGGGTTTGATTCTCACATGGGGTAACTGGCTAGGCTTAAAATGACCCACAAGGGCAGTTAGCCTAGTACTACTAATCTGTGAACCTTTGAACCTATAATCCTTCCACAGAGGAATCTCTATTCCTGGAGGTCTTTGGGTCTGGCCCATCTACCTCCTGGATGACTCCGCCTGCCAGTGATCTCATTGACTTGATCTCTAGGTGGGCGTGGAAGGAACAAAACACACTGGAGTCGATCCCCAAAAGACCAGATTGAATTTTGGCACCACCAAAATGAAGGGAGTTTTGGAGCAAGGGAGTATTGGTAGAATGCTGTCTATGGTCATGGCGGTGGCCACCAAGAAGGAACTCATGGAACAGAGTTCTACTGTCTATCCCCCTAATTTGGAATCAAGGGCATTAGGCAGATCTGGGAAGGATGTTAATGCTTCAGTGACATTTGCAATCAGATCACTGAATTATTTTATTTATTTATTTATTGGCATTTTGTTAACCGGGTTGGTCCAGCTGAGCCAGGGGCCCGTTTTCAGTGGAGACCCGAGGAGAAAAGCTCCAGTTACAAAACAATTAAGGATTACATAGGTAACAAAAATAGAAAGTAGCAAAACCAAGTTACACTCCAAAACATATTATTACAAATTTGATTGTAATCAAACATATTTAGATTACCCTAAGAAAATAACCACAAAGAAATAAGTAGATGAACTATTTTTTAATATATGTACAAACAAGTTGTATACAAGTGATCAGATTTAATGCCTAGGCTTCCTAGGAAGGTATAGACGCTTTCAGGAGCTCAGAGTGAAGAATCACCATTGGATAAAGGAGAAATTAGGTAGGTTCTAAGCAGGGACATGATTTGGTATTGAGAAGATAAAGTTTGAGTTCCTTTTTAAAGTGTGCAGGGTGTATGATGGAGCGTATGTGTAGAGGAAGTTTGTTCCAATTGTGGGCTATTGTGCAGTTGTATTTTAGTTTGCCTATTTTCTTCTTTGTTTGATCTACATTCAGAAGTTGTTGGTTAGAGGTGCGGAGGGTTCTAGAAGTGGTGTACATAGATAAAAAAGTAGTGGGAGCTGGAAAGGATGAAGGCCTGTATAGAATGGAGTGAATAACTTGAAATTGAGAAAGTAGCAGTAGTTGAGGGAATTCAAGCCATTGTAATGAATTCAGGGCAAGAAAGTGAATGGGAGCTGTAGTGTGAGATAATAACGAATCTTGCAATTTTGTGTTAAGTTTGTTGCAGTTTGTTAATGGTAGTAGCTTATATATTGGTTAGTATTGCGGCTGCATAGAGAAGTGTGGGCAGGAGAAAGGACTGTGCTAAGGAGAGTCTAGCATTTGGAGTAAGAAATCTTTTGTTGCGATAGAGCAGGCCAAGTTTCTGGTGGTTTTTTTTTATTCCTTCCAGTAAGTGTAAGTTAAATTTGAGTTTGTCATCAATAATGACGCCTACAATTTTGTGCGTGGTTCAGGTTTTATGATAGTGTTGTTGGAGGATGTTATAGTAAATGCAGATTTATGGTTAGAAAGTGAGCGAGGAAGAAAGAGCAAGAGCTTGGTCTTTTTGGGGTTAAGGATAAGAAGATTGTCAGATAATCATGATCTTGGAATTTAAGCTAATGTATATAGAAACAAAATTCTAATGCATACATTTTTTTTGTGTTGGTGTTAAGTTTGTTAAAAAGTAAGGTATTTTGCGAAGATCATTTGTTATATTATTGTACTGTACCAACATTTTTGTAATTGTGTGTTTTTGGAGCTTCTCTCCCCGGGCCTCTACTGAAAATGAACATGTATCCAGTTAGACTAGCCCGGTCAACAAATGTAAAATAAAAATAAATAACCATTTCTCTGTGGATAGAAAGGAGTTTTGAGTAAGGGTGTGAATGTCTGTAATACTGTTGGAGATGAGTTTAGAGTCATTTGCATATTGTATAAGAGAAAATTGTTTGCAAGAGATGAAGAGTTAATTTGTAAAGATGTTGAATAGAAGGGGACCCAAGATGGAGCCTTGTGGAACACCCATTGGAACAGATATATAGGGAGAGCAGGAGGAGAGCTGCCTACCAGAGAAGATAGCTGGAGAACCAGGCAAGGGAGGAAAAAGATAGGTTGAGGTTAGATAGTAAAGAGTATTGAGTGAGAGACTGTATAAAAAGCTTTGGAAAGGTCAAGGAAGAGGCAGGATATTGGTTGATTGTTATCAAGGGCTTTGGCTATGGTATGAGTGAAAGAGAGGAGGGCGGTGGATGTGTTGTGGTCGGGATGGAAACCATGCTGAGTGGGAGTGAGAAGGTTGTGTTAGAAGAGGTGGTTGAGAAGCTGAGTGAATGCATTTCTCGAGTATCTTGGAGATGGGAGAAAGAATAGCAATGAGACAATAGTTAGATGGATCAGTGAAGTTGCCACCGTTATGTAGTGGGATAGTAAAGAAGGATTTCCAGATAGCATGAACCATAGCCTCTTGTATAGATATGTTAATTAGAATGGATATAGGATAGGCTATAGATTCTGCAGCAAGTTTGAGGAATGTAGGAGGTAGGTTATCAGTAGAGGGGGAACATGGTTTAAGTTTTAGATGAAGGGATTTAATGTAAGAAGTTGACACAGGTGTAAATGAGAAGAGATTCTGTTTGTGGGGGTTGATGGGGGTAGTGGTAGTTGCAGTGTTAGTTTTAGAGGGAGGGAGGTTTTGGATAGTTTCAGTGAAGTGTTTGTTGAGTAGGGAAGCAATTTCTAGAGATTTGTTGGGATAAGGTGTGGGGCTAGAAGGGTTGCCAGGGTAGAGTATTTTGTTAAGAGTAGTCCAGAAATTCTGAGAGTTGGATCTGTTGTCTAGTTGAGACGAGTTGTAATAAGATTTTTTTGTCGTTAGTGATTAATTTTTTGTCTAAGTTACGTAGTTGTCTGTATTTATGTAGAAGGGGAGTATGCCTAGTTTTAAGCCATGCCTTCCAGGTGATATACCTGTTATGTATCAGTGCTCTAGTATCTTTGGAGAGCCATGGAGCATAGTTTGATTTAATTCTAATTTTCCTGGAGGGAGCAAGGGAATTAAGGGTATCTAGGAAAATGTTGTTAAATTTACTAACAGCATCATCAAGAGGGATGTGTTTAAGGATGGACCAATCATGTTATTGAAGTTAGAGAGCTTATGACAGTCTGTATATAGGTGGGGTTTGTGTGCCTGGGAGGTGTGTCTGAGGATAAAGGTGGGGAGGTGATCACTTAAGGAATCAAGTAGGGTGCATGGGCCATGGTAGTGCTGGGGGGAGTTGGTGAGTATCCAGTCAATGGTGGAGCTAGAAGATAAGTCTTTGTTGAAACGGGTGGGGGATGTAAGCAGTTGATGGAAACCATGTAAGTTGATACTGGATTGAGGGGAGTTACTAGTAAGTTTGGACCAGTCTATATTGACATCACCAAGAATGAGAGTTTCATAGTCTAAGTTGTGGCTAAACCAGGATAGGATATTTTCGAGTGTGGGTATATTATTTCCAAGGGGGATATAGATGTAGATGGAGTTGACAGCAAATTTCTTGTGTGGATTTGGATGGCAGTTTAGGATGACAAGTTCAGCAGGATGGAAGTTTGGGATGGGGATAGAGACAGGAGACAGATTTAGGCTATCTGAGTGGAGTATGGCTACACCACCACCTTTTTTGGGGATCTGTCAGCACGATAGATGTTGTAACCAGGTGACAGTATTTCACTGTTAGTGATGTGAGACGTGAGCCAAGTTTCGGACAAGGCAAGGATGTTAGGGTTTGTATGGGCTATCCAGGAATGCAGCTCTGAGATCTTGTTAGTTAGACTTTGAATATTTATAGAATATATGGACAGTTGTTTATGTGCAGAAGTCTGTTGTATCTGAGTATGGGTATGGTTAGGGGTGTGAGCAGAAGGGGTGGGAGTGGGGGGATGATGAAAGGACTGAGGGCCTGGGTTAGGGTGGATGTCACCAGAGAGTAGAAGGTTATTTGTAAGATGTGTGAGTGGGAGGAGTATATGGTAAGTGGAGGAAGATGAGTTTTGGTTTGGGTTTGAGGGTAATTGTTTGGTTGTGAAGGAGGGTAAATTTATGAAAATTGAAGGAGGAGAAACTAAAGAGAAATGGGGAGATAGCTGAGTAGGAAGTAGTTAATAGGTTAGTGTGGGAGGTAGAATTGGGGAAACCTTTAAGTGGACTGGGGAGGTAGGACTGATTTGAGCGAAATGAGGTTAAAACTAAAGGGTATAAGAGTAGTGCAGTGGCAAAGAAGAAGAGTTGCAGTGTTAGGGGGATGATTGAGAATTTATATAGGGGAGTGAAATTAAGTAGGGAAGGAAGTGAGGTGGATGGGGATGGAGTACAGACAGGAAGTGTGTTGTGAGAGGCTGAGCTGGCAGGAAGGGGGGGAATGGAGAGTATAAGTATAATTGATGTAGGGGTGGGTGGGAATGGGGGTAGGGGATTGAATGGAGCAGGGCTACACCCCTGGAAAAGCTACCAGAAACAATCAGGAAATCAGGCAAGTTAGGTAGATGTGAGTTTGAGAAGGCAGGGGGGCAAAGGTACAGGGAGAAAAAGACAGGGTAGGTCAGTAGGGATGTACAGCAGAAGATTACAGTACCAAACCAGGGGCATGGCACTCGATTAGAGGAGTGCAGATGTCAGGAGGAGAGACCAGAGAAATGTGTAGAGGAGGGCACTGTGGTCAGAGAGCCAGCTGGTTGATTTAGGGAGAGTGAGTAGAATGTAGAGAGAAGAGGCAAACACCAGGGAGCGGTCCAGAGAATGTGCTAGCTTACAGCCAGGACAGGAGCATCAGTACAGGTATTGAATACAGTATTAATTACTTTAGGCTGCACGTACATAAATTCTTTTCTTGGTATTCTAGAGGGGAATACCCACGCAGGGCAATTGACTGTAGGAAGTTCAGGCTGGGTCAGTCACACGACTTGGATACTGCAGAGACTATTGCTGTCCTAGAAAAAAAAATGAAAAGCGAGAAGATAGGGGTTAGGGATAGAGAAAGAGCAACAAAGGTAGGTACTATAAGTGAAACAAGTTGACCAGTATTTGGCACACTTGACTAGATTGCCAGCAGATTTGATTAAGAAGCTGTCCAAATCTCTCACTAGGACCAGTACTACTGAGGCTCAGACATCAGTGGCCTCATAGCTGGCTACCCTACAGTCCATTACAAATATGTCTTTGAGGCTTATTTAACATACAGCTGAGTGTACCTCAAGTGTGGCAGATTCGGGTATTTCCATTAGGAGGTATACGTGGATGACTTGTGTGACTTTGTGGAGCACTTCATGTCCTCTTCCATCAGTGTACCCTTTGATGGAAGTTCTTTGTTTGACCCTAAGGTAAAAGACAGACTGTCCAGGTGCAAGCAAGATGGAAACCTCCTCTCTGCAGTAGAAGTATATTTTTGATCTCTCAAAAGACCTTTTCAGGAGATCAAAGGAAGTTGAAAATGTGGTTCAAAAAGTCCCAGGCACCTTTCCAAGGTGCCTGTGCAGATAGTTCCCCTCAGAGGCAGAGAGAGAAACTTGAAAGAAAGATGCCACCCACGTGTTAGAGGGGGCCTGCAGATCCAAGGGTTTAGAGATTTTTTTCTCTGACAGACCCTACCACCACTTCTGAAAGAAGGCCCAAATTGTCCGCCTCTGGAGCCAATTGGAGTTCATTTTTCCCTGCACCAGAGAGCCTGGCTAGACTTTACAAAAGAGAGATGGGTGCAGAGGATTATTTTCAGAGGTTATACAATTCCCTTTTGCCTATTACTACCACCACCTGTATACAAAATTCCTGATGATCCACCCATTCAGAGGAAAGCAGTAGCAGAAGAAATAGGAAGAGCTGCTAGAAAAAAAGTGTCATCCAACAGGTCCCACCATACCCGATAGAATCAGGAACTTACTCAAGATTCTTTTTAGTGGCAAAGAAAGCAGGGGACTGGAGATCAGTTTTGGATCTCAGCAATCTGAATAAGTCAGTTTGGCACACCAAGTATCAGATGGTCTTGGTTCACTTCATTTTGCCTTTCCTACACAAGGACAATTGGATGTCCTCAGTAGATTTTCAGGATGCATACTATCATATCCTAGGAGATCCCTATGCTTCTGGCTGGAAGTCAGTCATTACCAGTTCAGAGCTCTGCCCTTTGGCCTCACCACAGCTCCCTGTGTATTCACAAAATACATGGCAGTAGTAGCAGTTCACCTCAGACTGCAGAGATTCCGAGTGTTTCCATACCTGTGCTACTTCTCATAACCAGACATTTACTGATAACTGCCTGAGATCAGGTACTTCAGAATTGCTCCATACTGGATATTGCCATAAATAAGAACAAATCTCAGTTAAAACCATCTCAAATTTTGGAATTCATAGCTTTGATCTTCAACACAGTATCAGTGACGGCCTCTCTTCCCTTGCCAATAGTGCAGACTATCCAATTCCAGGTCAGAAAGGTAATTCAGAATTCCTCAGTTTCAGCCCACTTGATATTACAAGCCTTATGATCAATGTCTGCAGTGATAGTTCTAGTCCCACGGGAAAGATTTTATATGAGGATTTCAGCAAGTCAGTGGCCCATTCTTCATCACCATGTGTCCACTCAGATAAAAATTACCCAAGCATGCTCAGATCAAGTTCTTCAAGGCTGTTCTTTCATTCTGCCTCAACCCACGGCCATAGTGACCACGGACACATCCCAGATTTTGGGGGGGGGGCACTTACTTGGAGAAACAGTCCAAGGCACGTGACTCTCCGAAGAGGCCAGCTTTTGTTTATCAATGTCGTGGAAATGAGAGTAGTGCTCTTAATGTTGCAGGCTTTCCAAGACACTCTCCCTTTCGGAACTGTTGCACTTCAGGCAGCCAATATGTCTGTGGTGTGGTACATCAACAAACAAGAGGAACCAGATCTTACCCCTTGTGTCAAGAAGCTGTCCAAGTTTGGTAATGGGCAATCTCTTCCAACTGATTTCTAATAGCAATGCATATTCTGGGGAAATCCAACATGATGGTAGACAAGTTGAAGCAGGTCATTCTACTACCTCACAAGTGGTCTTTCACCAAGAAAGTGACAAATGATTTTCGTTAAAGGGGTCAGCCGTGCTGCAATCTATTTGCATCTCCCTAAGCAACAGTTAAGCAGGTTATTTGCCCTAATCCCTCTGCCGGGAAAGCGACTGAGAGATGCTCTACTACACAATTGGCTCCCTGGTCTCCTCTAGACCTCCCCAACACCCTTAATTCCCAAATTTCTTCAGAAAGCATCCTGATTGAAAAGTAGTGTCATCTTCATTGCTCCTTACTGGCCTCGAAAAATTTGGTTCCCCTTTCTTTACTCTCATCTCATCGACCCTCCTTGGATTCTGGATCAATTTTCAGACCTTGTGCCTCACCCAAGAGACATAATTCACCTGGATATCTCAAACTTAAAACTGACCGCATGGTTTCGCTACTTCCATTGATAGCTAGACAATATTTTCTCTCTTCCCCTGTCTGTCATGTACTTTTTTCTTCTCACAAAGCTTCCACAAAAAAAAAACTTTACAGAAGTAAATGAGAGAGGTTTTCCCTTTGGGAGCAAAAAAAGCATATTGGCACGTTTTCTGCACTTACTGCATAATGCCCTTGAATTTTTAGCAAAAATAAGACATGAAGGAGCCAGTTCCTCAGCTATTAAAGTACAGCTAGCTGCCATCTCTAATTTTCATATGCAGATTAAAAACTCTTCATTAGCTGCATCAAAACTTTGTAAAGCCTTTTTGAAAGGTACCCTTCTTTTGAGACCCCCTTATAAGGATCCAGCTCCATCATGGGACATACATTTGGTGCTACAGGTCTTAATTCATTCTCCTTTTGAACCAGCACCAAAATGCAACTTAAGCTTTTGACCTGGAAAACTTTATTTTTGGTAGCCATTACATTTGCTAGAAGACACTCAAAGTTTCAAGCATTGTCCGCTAAACCTCTTTACTTGATATTTCACAAGGTTAGGGTAATTTTATGAACAAATTCTTCCTTTCTAAGGTGGTGTCAGAATCCAACCTTAACCAGTCTGTTAATCTCCCAGCCTTCTTTCCAAATTTTGCAAAAAAAAAAAAAAAATTATATGTTAGTGGATGGGCATAGGCAGTTAAATGTTTTTACTTTCATAGAATGAAAAATGAAGGATTACAGGAAAACAGATCAATTATTTGTCTCCTTTGCGGATTCCAAATTAGACAAACCAGTTACAAAAGTATGTTTAGCTAGATGGTTGACTGAGCAGATTTCCTTTGTCTATAATAAATTGGGTCTTTCCTTACCAAAACCTGTCAGAGCCCATTCAAACCTGGTTCCTGGCAACATCATCAGTATTTTTTATCCATGACTTCCATGGACAATACATGTGCGGCTTCTACTTGGTTTAATCCTCATACTTTTACTACTCATTACAAATCGGATCTGGTCTCAAGGGGAAGAACAACTTTTGGCTCAACTGTGCGTAGAAATGTCCTTCCTTAGAGTCCTCCCAGGATTTCAACTAGCTGGGGGCTGTGTCCCAATGGCTGAAGAATTAATGAAAATTGACATCATCAGATAAAGAAGTTGTGTACTAACTATAACTTTCCATCTGTGTTGTCCATTTTCATTCTTTAACTTCCCTCCCTCCATACTCCTTTCTTTTAAACTAATGGCTTCTGGAAGAATGAGTCCTTATAAGAGAACCACTGTTCCTTTTGCTGAGCTCCAGCTATGTTTTTTTCCTATTACAAGGGTATTATTTTTTTCCTTTGATACTCTAAGCCAGCAAACAAGATCTGAGGAGGTTAAGGATGGAGCGTTTTGAGTAAGGGAAGAGCTTGAGAGTTTCAAGTGGCCACCAAGTGAAAATAACAGCTGAGCTGGATCTGAGGATCAAATCCGAACGCAGTGGTTGAGGAAGAATGAAAATGGACAACACAGATTGAATGTTATGGTGAGTACATAACTTCTTTTTTACTTTGCTATTTGAGTACAACCTACTGGAAATCAGGCAGTGGTATGGGAGAGAGACAACAGATAATTAATAGTGATTGTTTTCATAGTGCTACAGCAGCTGGGGATGTAGCATTGTTTGTGATTGTAACATTTTTATGGTTGCCTCACTGAGGCACACACAGGTGAATATTATGTGTATTATTCACTATTGCAAGAGAGAATTAGCCACTTTGTAAATCTGGCAGTGCATCAAATGTAGAATATGTGGAAACAGGGTATGAAACATTCTTATGAGGGGCCCATATAGTGGGCTTTTCCTCTGACATCATATTTTCTGATATATTTGCCTTGGAGGTCACTACATTTCAGATAAAGGGGAGTTTGCAGAACTGTCTGACAACATTGGGCCACTACTGCACAGCCAGTTTGCATTTTGCAGCAGAGAAAACTAGTGAAAGAGTGAATGATGGGATATTCATTAAATTATGCATTTAGAACTGGTGGCTTAAATTAAAAATAAAGTTCTGAATTTAAGGTCAATGGAATGGATTGTTTGTTATTCAGTAGACTACCAAGACATTCAAATGAAAACTGGGACTAAAGTAATTTAAAATCCAAATGTATTTCAGTTTATTTTATCAGTTCATTTTTCTGATTCTACAGTGAAACCAGTGAGAGAATAGTATTTATCTAACTAGCTGTTTAATAAAAAAATATTCCTGTTTATTACCCCTTTGGAAGTGATTTTGCACACTGTTGTTGTAGCTAGTGATTCCGTGATGGAATTTGTCTTGCGTCAACCACAAGGCTTTAATGGCAGTGCTTAACTGTCTGCAGCTAGGAAGACGTGATCTTTCCCCTCCATTTCTGGTGTATTTCTATTTCAAATAAGAAACAGAGCTGTAGAGGAGCTTGATAGCTCTAGTTTAGATGGCCTTCTTTCTCATTTTCCAAAGATATGTTCATCATTACTGCAAGACTATCTAGTGAAGATAATAAACCCCATTTCTCTATTCTGTGTCACTCATACTGCAATTCTTAATCTCTTTCTTGAAACTTCTGATGTCTCTCCCATCAAGCAGTTAGTGTTCTGTCTCCTCTTTTTTTAAATCTGTTGTTGACCATGGTCTGTCCACCTAGAGATCAAGGCTTCATCATTTATCGCCCATTTATTTCCTTTTGCTTTGTGCCACTCAGGGATACCAGGTGAGCAAGTTAAGAGACTGAGATTGTAACCAGCATCCAGGATGAATTTAGGAGGTTCCCCCTCCTGCAAACATCCTTCCCCGTTTGGCCATCTGGCTGAGTCTAGTGGCTGCTGTGCCAGGCTTAAAACTGGTGTGAGCTTCCATATACTTCATTTGCTTGAGTAGTGTGCTGTGCCCTCATTATCAGACTTGTGTCTCTATGTCCATCTCTTTGTGCATGGACTGCTTCTCTGTGGTTTAGCCCGTATATACTGGTCCTGTAGAAGGAACTAGGACCCAACCCCTTCCTTTGACATGTCTGAACCAGTATCATTCTTTTACTCCCATCCTCCTTCACTGCCTGCTTAAGTATCTGGAGTGCTAAATTATTACAAGGCATCTGGGGTGTAGAAGAACTCCAATGCTGTATGCTGTGAAGCCAACTGTGTCTTCTTCATTCCCTCCAAAAAGTTTAGAAAAATAGTAGAACAAGATCAGGAATATGCCAACATATAAAGGCTACAGTCTGACTGTAAGTGCTATCTCAAACAAGGCACGAATCCTGTGAAAACCTTGTGGCTGCACTTAGACACAGTCTTAAGTAACAAAGACTGGGTACTCCTCACATGTGCCATGTTCATTGACCTAAGACAAAGCCTTAGTTATTTTAGATCATGCCTTTACTCCTCCTCTTTCTTTGCCCTTCAGGCTTTGTGTGTGACTGCTTATGGTGACTTGCTAACCATCTGCATTCTCCCACCTTGTTTACATTTTGATGTTCTACATGGCAGTTCAAGGATCATATCTTTGTATTTTTTCATCCATTGTTATCGAAATCCAGTATGTTTTCCTGCCAGCATCTAGCCAGATTGCTTTCACATCTGCAGCTATTTTTTATTTATTTATTTTACATTTGTTGACCGGGCTAGTCTAGCTGGATATATGTCCATTTTCAGTAGAGGCCCGGGGAGAAAAGCTCCAAGCAATGGCAGAGACAAAATACAATATATAGTAATAGTTCCAAGAAAGACAGTATATAGTTTATAATTGAGTTTCAGTTAGACTTGAACAGAGCAGTATAGTAGGATATGCTAAAAACAAATACATATAGCAAGCATTTGAGAGATGGCAGTCAATAGAAATAATTAAAAATGTATTCTTTCATTACCACAGAAACACATAGAGCAGTAGAGCAGAGGAGTATAGAGAGCGCAGGAAGGGGAAAGAGGTGTCAGTCAGGATTAGAACAGGGACAAAGCCAGTGAGTTTTAAGGTATTCTTTGAGTAGCTTTTTGAAAAAGAGTGGAAGTAAGGGTGGTAAGTTCATTAGGAAGCTGGTTCCAACTTTTTCCTACTGTGTTGGAAAAAAGTGAGTCCTCTGCTTTGTTGTTGGATTTAATAGTGGAAACTAGTGGCTTATTAGCTGAGCGAAGTGTAGTAAGATTTTTGTAGGGGGTAATCAGATTAGTGAGGCTTGGGGTATTGTTAGGGTGATAAAGAATCTTATGGGAGATGACAAGTTGTTGGCAAAGTAGTTGGTTCTGCAATTCTAACCATCCCAGTTTGATGTTGTGACAGTGGTGAGTTCTAAAGGGGGTGCCAGTGGCAAATCTGGCTATGTTATTGTAACATGTTGAAAGTTTGGAGAGGTTGCTTTTAGAAAGATTGGTATATATTGCAGAAGCATAGAGTAGGGTAGAGATCAGATGGGTCTGGGAAATAGTTATTCTGGCAGAAGGGGTTAGGAAGGGTTTGATTCTGTAAAGGGTGCCAAGTTTTTTGTTAACAGACTTTATTGTAGAGTTAATATGGTGATCATAACTAAGGTAGTTATCAATTGTTACTCCCAGTAGATGGGTAGTAGTGTCAGGGGATATGTTAGTTCCATTGTTAGAGGTTACAGTGAAGTACAGTTGAGGTGACTTAAGAGTAGGAGCAAAGAGCAATAATTGTTTTGTTGGGGTTCAGTAGGAGACCATGCTGCAAGTTTTCAGCACTGTTAAATATGGATTGGTTGAGTGACTGGAGAGAGGTTATGGACTTGGCTGAACAAATTAAGGTAGAATCGTCTGCATGTTGTATGCAGGTGGCTTGTGGAATTGTGGTATGTAGATTATTAATAAACAAAGAAAAGATAAGAGGTCCTAAAATAGAGCCTTGAGGTACTCCAATGTTCACAGGGAGGGGTGTGGAAATATTATTATCCCAAAGTGTACAGCTTGATGTCTGTTTTCCAGATAGGATTTAAACCATTGTAATGCCTGTGGATCGAGTGATTGGGCTTTTAGTATGTCAATAAGCAAGTTATGATTCACCATATCGAAGGCTTTTGAAAGGGCAATAAAAAGTGTTATTGTTATGACTTTTGTTTATGGGGTCAGAAAAGGATAGCAGGGCAGTTGTGCTATGGAATGGCCTAAAACCGTGCTGGCAGTTGGCAAGTAAGTTATTCTGGAGAAGATGGTCAAGTAGTTGTCTGTGAATGCATTTCTCCATTATTTTAGCTATTGGAGAGAGTAAGGCGATAGGGCGAAAGTTGGAAAGTTCAGTAGATGGGCCACCTTTGTGTAGAGGGATGATGTGGGATACTTTCCATATGGATGGGATTTTGCTTTCTGAGATTGTTCTATTTATAAGTATGGAGATGGGGTAGGCAATGGCTTTAGCTGCAATTTGAAGGAATTCAGCAGGAAGACAGTCAGCAGAAGGGGTGCAAGGTTTAAGTTTTTGAAGGAGGTTGCAGATGAAGGCTGTAGGTACTGGTTTTATTTGAAAGGTTGGAGATGGAGTATTAGTGATATCTAATGGGAAAGAGGTAACAGGTGGTAAAGTATTAGCTAGGGTTAGAATGGCTTTGGTAAAATAGTTATTAAAGGCATCTGGAATCTGGTTTGAGTTATGGTCGAAACCTGAGGGGGCAGGAGTTTTAGCGTGGCCTGGCTTAAGAAGTTTGTTTAAGCCTGACCAGAATTTTTGTGGTTTTTGTTGGTGGGTTTGTTGGAGGTGAAGGAAATAGTCTCTTTTGTCTTGGAGAATTTCTTTTTTGGTGGCATTTCTTAATTGTTTGAAGTAGAGGTGATCTGATGGATTTTTTGAGGCTCTCCATTTGGCCCAGATTTTATTTCTGAGGAGGATCTTTTATTTAGTTAGTTTTGAGAGCCAGGGGGCAATTTTGGTCCTTATTCGGGAAGAGCGATAGGGTGCATGGAAATCTAGGATTTGAAGGAATCTGGTATTGAAGTAGGTCACTGCCTCATCAAGCTGAAGATGAGGCAATGGTGACCAGTCACATGCTTTTAGTTCATTTTGGAAGCTCTCTGGATTAAAATGTTGTTTGGAATGGGAGGTTTTAAAAATATTAGTGTTAGGGCTATGAATTTTGTGTTTAATAATAGAGGTTAGCATATGGTCGCTGATATCATCGGGAAGGATTCCTGGTTTATAAGTATCAAGATGGCTGTTGAGTAGGATCCACTCGAGGGTGGATTCCTTACTGCTTGGCTTATGGATTCGAGTAGGAGTGGTTATTATTTGTGAGAAACCGTGAAGATTTATGTGATTGGTAGGATTAGGGGAATTACAGGTTGCCCAGTCTATATTAAAGTCACCTAAGACGATGGTTTCCTGAGGTAGGTGAGTAGAGAGGTGGCTAAGAATATTTTCCAGGGTGCTGATATTATTTCCAGGGGGGAGGTATGTGCAAATTATATAGATAGATTTTGAGTGGTTGATTTGGAGTTTTACAGTAAGGGTTTCAGCATTAGAATCTGAGGGTAGGGGCACATTGAAGGGTGAGACTTGGAGTTCAGATTTATATAATATGGCTACTCCTCCACCCTTTTTATTCTTGCGGTCACATCTCAGGATGTTATATCCAGGAGGGATAATCTCCTGGTCCAGAGTTGAGGGCTTCAGCCATGTCTCTGTAATACAGAGAATATCAAATGAGTGCACATCTAAGAGTGCGTGTAGGTGGGAAATTTTACTGTTTATGCTGTGGGTGTTAAGGTGAGCTATCAAAAAGGAGTTAGCGGAGCTGTTTGGGAGAATGATAGTGGGAGATGTTGGGTTGTGGTGGTTAGTGGGAATATCTGTATTGGGGCCAGGGTTTGGATGAATATCACCATCTAGTAGGGGGTGTTTTTGAGGATGTTGTATGGACTTAAGGAGCTTATAGTGATTGTTTAGGGTTTTTTGATAAGGAAGTAAGCAATATGGGTACATCTATGGTACTTTGGAAGTATATAAATAGAGGTGGAGGTTACATTACTGTGGATGAGTGAGATTATATGGGAAATGGGTAGGGTTTGCTGATAGGGGTGGTGTTCAGGAAAAGAAACATGTTCAAAGAAGGTTAATGTATATGGTATAGTAAGACAAGTAAGAGTAGTAGTTAGGAGTAGTAGGTTTGTGTCTGTAGACTTGTGTGATGGGGTCATAGTGATGTGTAGATAAGGAGTTAGGGTATGGTGAGGGGAGGAGTGAGGTAAGTAAAAATAAGGATGAGAGAGGGTGCTGTATGAGGTTGAAGAGTAGATAGAAGTGATGAGAAATAGAATGAAATAAAGGTCAACTGTAAGATAGGGGCTGTATAAAGGTGAAATGTAGGAGAGAGGCTGTATAATATTAACAAAGCAGGATGTGCTGAGGAGAGTGTACCTGATGTGGTAATTAAATTACTAAGAGCTTATAGAGGTAGGGGCTGGGGCTGTTAAGTAGAGGAAGTAGGAGATAGGGTGATATGTAGAGGAGGTGTGGTTACAGAAGTATAAGACTAGGACCACTGGGGGTGGGTGGGAATTGGGGGTAGTGGAGCGGAGTGAGCCCGGTGGGCGAACGGAGTGGGTCAGAGCAGCTAAAAAGGTTTACAGAGACAGTCATTGAGGATGAGATACCTGAGGCAGAGAAAGCGGTCACATGTAAGTAGAAAGTGGTAAGGCAGTTAGTAGCAAAGGATGGTGGAGTGGGAGAGATAAAAGAGAACAATAGTATGAAGGAAGGAGAAAAGATGAGCAGGGGATTGAGAAGACCCAGGAAGATTAGCGACTAGGAAAAGGGGTAGAAAAACTGATTGGAATCTAGAAAAAGATAAATTAGTCTGTGTTCAAAACATTCTTTTTAAGGTGAAATGTCATCCTGATCTTCAGGTCTGATAGTGGTGATCTGTGTCAAGTCATACCCTTGTTGTCACTGACTTGACTGGTTACTGAAGAATTAGATTTCTCAGTTTTGCTAGTGCTATTCCATGTATTTGGGGCCAAAAGCAGGGTTTGTCAAAAGATTAAGGTGTTCAGATATCCAAACTGGAATATGGCATCTGAGTTTTCTACACTACTTTGCTGAACCTCAACCTTTTGAATTACTGTCCATAGCAGTGCTGCATTTAGCCTTAGGCATTCCGTAACAATAATTCCATATGAGTTTGCAGCACACTTTCTGGTTGTAGCATTTTTGTAGTTATCTCAATGACCTGAGACCACTTTTACTGTGTGATGATAAAGATGCAGAGATTCTTAAACACAAGAATCTTAGTTGGCTAAGCAAAATCAATTGTGGACGAATTTGAGGCTGTCCTTTCAGTTGTGTAGGTGTGCACATTGATGGTTACAAGAGTGTGCTACTCTGCTTGACATGTAATGGTAGTTTGTTCAAGAGGTGGTAGTATATTGGGTATGAATCTATCATGTTAACATGCCTTATTTATCTGTTGATGAAGGTTTTTGTCCTTTCCCTGGAATTTCGGGAACCATTTGTTTCTGTAAAGGGGTATGACTTGACACAGATCACCACTATCAGACCTGAAGATCAGGATGATATTCCACCTTAAAAATAATGTTTTGAACACAGACATTTTGTCATTCTGCTGTATTTAATTTTATTTAATTTACATTGTGCTCCAATGATAAGCTGCCTGGGAAAAGTCTAAAACATATGTCTTGGAATTTGACTGGATTCCTTGTTGTCACTGACTTGACTGGTTACTGAAGAATTGGATTTCTCGGTTTTGCTAGTGCTATTCCATGTATTTGGGGCCAAAAGCAGGGGTTGTCGAAAGATTAAGGTGTTCAGATATCCAAACTGGAATATGGCATCTGAGTTTTCTACACAACTTTGCTGAACTTCAGCCTTTTGAATTACTGTCCATAGCAGTGCTGCATTTAGCCTTATGCATTCCGTAACAATAATTTCAGATGAGTTTGCAGCACACTTTCTGGTTGTAGCATTTTTGTGGTTATCTCAATGACCTGAGACCACTTTTACTGTGATGATAGAGATGCAGAGATTCTTAAACACAAGAATCTTAGTTGCACGTTTCTAAAGAAGACCTTCTACTCACCACCTCATCATGTCAGCTACCCATATTTCACTGCTGAAATACAAATAATTTTAATTTGTCTGGACTACCATTCCTAATTTTATGATTGTTTATTCACAGCGCTCTGTTTGTGACTGAATTTGTGTAAATCACTGTGCGTGTGTTTGGATTTCCTCAGCCATAATTTACTTCCGACTTGCACATTTTGTTTCCTATTTTATTTTTTTTTTGGTTTTAATTGTGGCTTGGAGCATAAGTTGAAAAGGGTTCACGTTGGACGTGACCAGTTAATAAAAAACATGTAAGAGAAATAAATGAAGATGAAATTAGTCTGATAAGGGCATGCCTTGTAACTTACCTCAATTTTCAGATTTTTCTGCATCAGAAGTATGACATCTGTAAGTAATTGCACATTTGATCAGCTCTAAATTTCATCAGTCATCTGACATCAGGTCCTAACATGTGGGCTTTCCAACCAGACAATGCGCCAAATTTCTGTTTTTCTTTTTTCTCAAAAATGGTTAAGCAAAATCAATTGTGGACGAATTTGAGGCTGTCCTTTCAGTTGTGTAGGTGCACATTGATGGTTACAAGAGTGTGCTACTCTGCTCGACGTGTAATGGTAGTTTGTTCGAGGTGGTAGTATATTGGGTATGAATCTATCATGTTAACATGCCTTATTTATCTGTTGATGAAGGTTTTTGTCCTTTCCCTGGAATTTCAGGAACCATTTGTTTCTGTAAAGGGGTATGACTTGACACAGATCACCAAGGAGGATTTTGTAAGGGACTGAGTATATGGATAGGCCAAGCCAATCTGTCCTGATGAGTGAATGACTAGAGACAACTGATCTTTGTTAGTTGTAAATCTGAGCTCTGTCAAATTCAGTGATGTTTCAACAAATGCATCCCAAAATGGGTTTATATTCAATAATAGGTCTGACAAGAGTTGAGTAATGGGAATGAAGAAATTTTTTTAATCTAGAGGTGTTGCCTTTAGAAAATAGTTAAACCAGACATAAGGATAGTTGATCTACTACTGAGAAATTATGTCATTCGATGAGTAATTATAAACAAAAATGTCTAAATCCCCTACAGCAGTGTCTGTTTGGAAGGGTATGTCATCTGTATAGTAAGGTATGGGAATGTTTTGTTTACTAAAGCAAACTATAATTTTTCATGTTTAGCTTGAGACTGTTGTCCTTTCACCAGTTGTTAACATTGTCAGACCCATATTAGACAATGGGAGCCAGTGGAGGAACAATTAACATCTGATTTGCACTCATCTGCATACTTAGATGACTATAGTCCCAGGAGTGTTGGCTTGAAAGTTTGAGAAATAGATGCAGAACTGGAGAGGGGCCAACACTTAGCCCTGTAGTACACCACTGGTAATTGTTTTACCTTTAAAAATGGCACTGGTGGCTCCAGCTGCAGTCCAGCAGTTCACATAGAGGATTTAGGCTCTAAATTGTTAACGGGGAGACTACCAAGATGGCTGCACACTGAGTAAAAGCGTAATTTCAGCACTACCAATGGAAAAACAGAAACTCAGAAAAGAGAACTGATGAATGTGTCTCTTTGGGTCAAATTAATTTACTGGCTAGTAAGTGCACTACCTGGATGCCATCAGAGAAGAAATCTAGAGAACCTGAAAAAATCATCCTCAAAAGGTGAGGAGAAAACACTGGCTGGGAAGAATGATGCAGCTGTTCAGCAAAAAAGCAGGTCAAGCGCCAGCTTTGGTGCAGGACATGACTTCAGTAATCTAGAGGAAAAATAAGTCAAGTGTACTCAGAGATGATTAAACAAAACACTGTTGTAGTATATCAACTGAAACAAAAGGATGGGAAAAAAACAGAAGAAGCTTTAAACAGATACTCAGATGAGCTGATAAAACTGCAAAAAGTGGAAGTTAAAATTAAGAAAAGGCTGGGTAAGTATGAGACTGTTCAAGAAAGGGATGTTTCAAAAAAATTGTAGAATTACAGAACAAAGTACAGAGGGAAAACATGAGATTTTTCTTCTGTACCAGAAAAACTGGAAGGGGGATAGAGTGTATTCATTTGATGAAAGCACAACTAAGCATCTGTACTGGTTCATAGGTTAGTACTAGGTTTAACTGCCTTTGTGGGTCATTTTACGCCTAGCCATTTACCCCATCTGAGAATCAAACCCTGGACCCTCTGTTTGTAAGATAAACACCTTAACCATTATGCCAACCTCCCACCCTGGTATTCTACAGTAGGTGTTAATTGAAAGGGCACATTGTGTGTATGCTCCAAACTTGGCCAGGAGAAAGCAGTCAAGACCTCTAATAGTAAAATATACAATCCTACCAATAGAAGGAGTTAATTCTGACAAAACTATGGCAGAAGGATAAAAGTGCTAAAAGCCGGAGACAGTTTTTATGGAAAATGATTACCAGACAGAAGAGAAGCAAATTTATTTCAGCATCTTTAATCAGGGAATGTCAAGAAGCAGATGTGAAACTAAAGCTGCTGTATCCCATTATCTTGAGAATATTTTTTTCCTGGAGGGTCAGATACTTGGCTGCAGAACATGCTAAGAAGTAAATACAATTTTTTTTCCATGGGATTCTGCTGCTTATTCTTCTGATAATAAAGCTCGTAGAGAGACTGTGCCAGTGAAACCTTTTCCATTGTTCCAAAGGAAAATGCTTGAGAGACCGAAAAGGGGACAGTAGTTGACTAGAAGAACCGGGAGTACATTGGAAAAGAACCAGAGACTGGTTTGGGAGATGAAGATCAACAGGAAGAAAACCAGCAACTCAGAAATTAATGAATAAATCATCAGTCACATTTGTGAAATATGGCTAAACAAGAAAACCCAAAAATATTGGACTTATTGGACTTTGTTAAACTTGAAGGAGACTGCAAAACATATACCCTACTTCATGTTATTAAAGTTTGGAAGAACATTAACAAGAGGGAAAGGAGGAGGAAAGAAGTAACTGTAAGTAAAGCAATTTTTGTTTTCAATAGTAATTTTATAAAACATGACTTAAACTGCATATTATATGCTGCACATTTTTCAGTTATGTTGTATGTAATAAGGATACTAAAGTAAATAGGTGGTCTTTTTTTCCTTCTTTATTTCTTTCTTGTTCAGTTTTAAGAAATGTAGGCATTGCAATGCAAAAAGAGAAGAAAGTTTGGATAAAAGAGCATGATACAAGTAAAATTGATACACTTTTTCCTACTTTTTCATAGAGAAGTAACTAGATTAAGGCCCCATGGCTTGATCTAACAACACGTTTTAAGAGAAAGTAAGTAAAAGAACATAGTGGGTAATGAATAGTTTTCATTTAGCAAATAAACGTTCACAGTGCAACATGAGAAGCTTTCAGCTGAAGGCAACTTGTTTATCTGGTTCTCTTGTTTCTGTGAGACAAGCTAATAAGGGCAATCTGAACAAAATATTTTTTTCTTTCAGTGGCTAAAGATAATGTTTTCTGAACGCATTCAAGTATTCTACATGTGAGAGAGGAATATATAGGTGAGACACAAACAGCACTTAAAGTAACTGTAAGCACAGGCTGTAGACATACATAGGTAATCTTCAGTATAGCTTTAATTTAAGCTTGTGAGTGTAGCCGTCAGTCTGGGACAGTTGCTCCTGTTGGGAGGGTTAAACTTCTTTATTTGAAGATGTGCATAGCTTTGTGCATTTGTATTAAGTTAATAGGTTGTGTGGGTGTGTTTTTTTTTTTTTGATATTTTTCATTAAAACAAAATGTCTTGTAATCTGTGACAGTTTCAAGTGGATATGACAAGAAACAACTGTATAAAAGATCAAGCTGCCAAATCTTGGTGTATGCTTGTAACACAAAAGCTGAAACTAGACATTAAAAAGCTGTTATACATAACAGATGGGCATAGTAACTTCTTATCTTAATGGCAACCCTTTCCATATTGTCTTTGAATGTGGATGGTCTCACAGGTATATACAAAAAAAGAAAGATTGGTGAACTGTATTAAGAAATGTAGAGTGCAAATAGGTGTGCTACAGGTGACACATTTGGAAAGATATAAGCATATGGATTTGTTAAAGAAATATTTCAGGATAGTTATTAAGTGAAATATCTGGGACAAAAGAAAAGTACTTAATATTCATTCCTAAAGAGGGGGAAAAATTATAATTGTGGTAGATTTGTGGTAGTAGGGAGCTACTGGAAGGGGAGGATGATTATGCTGGCATGTATTTCTATCCCCCCCAAAAAACTGCTACATTGGAGCCTAAGAAAAGTCTGGGAGAAATAATCAGTTTTTATCAGGGAGTATTGTTTGTAGGCGAGGACTGAAATTTGATTTGCAACAGTGAGGATGTATTTTGGAGGCCTAGAAGGGAAAATATAACACAAGAGGGTAGATTTTTGAAGAAATCTCTTTAAATGTTTGGTATGGAAGATGTGAATTCAGTACTATAGGGACTTGGAGAGAATTTGCATTGTTATTCCCCAAAGTATAAAAACTGGGCTAGGCTAGTAGACAGAAGTTACGTTTCACAGGAGCATGTGGATTTAATTGAAAGTTTTAATACACGTCCAGTTACTATTTTGCATCATATGTCAAATAACTTAAAAATACAGGGTAATGAAATAAAAATGAGACTGACACTTCCCCACCTATCTTAAACAGAGAGGAGTTTAAGGAATGGGAGTTATTAAGGAAGATAGAAATTCCTTCAGAAAATATACTTAGGAAGTGGGATAAAATGAAAGTGGAGTTTAAAAATCGGGCAGAAATAAAAGAAAGAGATGGTTAAGAAGTAACAAGTATTATTTACAGGGACTGACAAAGTATTTCAGAATAGGAGAAATTTCACATAAAAAGAGGCACAACTGCAGAGTGCTAAAGAGAAAATAAGGGGCTACCTCGATAATGTGCAGGAGTTTAGAAAGATTGCTGTTAACTCGTTCCCTCCAGTACAACACTTTTGAGTGTGTACCTTTAACTCCCAGTGGGTGTGGCTTGAACCTTTAAAAAATGAAGTAATCACCTTACAGTTCTAAAAAA
Source organism: Protopterus annectens (assembly GCF_019279795.1). Taxonomy (NCBI): domain Eukaryota; kingdom Metazoa; phylum Chordata; order Ceratodontiformes; family Protopteridae; genus Protopterus; species Protopterus annectens. The sequence goes on from NC_056729.1 coordinate 1,215,055,078, forward strand.
TGCTCATTGACAGAGGTCAAATGCCACTACGGTTGTGTCTGCCATCGTGTATGCTTCAAGACAAAATATTCTGACACCTTACATGTAGCATGGTTTTGGAATTATTAATGCAAATATGAACAAGCAATATCTGATGCATAGAGGCGCAGTAGGAGGTAACTGCAGAAATGCCTTGAGGCATCACTTGGATGTAATGAGTTGCAACAGTGTTTTGATAGTAGCTCCAGAGCACAAAAGCATTGGCCCAGGCAACAGAAAATAGAAGGAGTTGCTGGCAAGCTTAAGGAGCCTATACATTTTATGAAAATCTGTATAAAGCAGAGAGATGTGGAACTCAAGGAAAAAGTACAAATGGAAATGTTTATGGAAGAATTAAATATGTCAAGGTTAAATGTAGATGAGGCTCTTACTAACTTTTTAGGATAGGAGGAGATGAGATAAAATGGTGATGTGTAACCAATTTACAGGAAAGCCTTCGGGGATAGATGGTATTTCTGTGAAGATTTGGAGGCTAGAAGGAAGAAAGTGATAAAGAAATGAAAGGTTTTTTAACACGAGAAGCAGCTCCAACATTCTGGATGAAAGCTGTGGTGGCTGTAATATCTAAAGATGGTAAAGACCCAGCAGATCCAGCTTCATATAGGTCTATTTCACTTCTAAATCATAATTATAAAATGTTTATGCCTGTAGTGGCTTAAAGAATAACAGAGCATATACCTATACTTTAAGTTAGGGGATTGCGAACAAGATCTGAAGAAGGAGGGGAATACAGCATTATGGATAAGGGAGGAGCTTGAGAGTTTGTGGTTTCCACGAGCTGTAGAACAGCGGCTGAGTCAGATTCGAGGATCGGATCTGAACCCGTATGTTGAGGAAGAATGAAAATGGACAACACAGATAGAATGTTATGGTGAGTACATAACTTCTTTTTTCCTCAGAACATAGTAAAATGTTGCAAGGAACAGTTTCTGAGATTTCCCAGCCAGACTCGGATTTCTGCCAGTTGAACATCACAGAATCTCAAGTTTCATGGCTTCTACAGTCTCATGATTCCTGTGGTCAGACTTCACACAAGGAAAATTCAGTAGTTCAAATCACTTTAGACCCACCATCAGCACCCCCTCCTTTTATTTCTTGTTTCACATCAGCACCCCCTCCTTTTATTTCTTGTTTCAGTGCTGGAATTTGTTTTCCAACCTAGGTCTCCCCTTTTTCTCTTTCAGTGCCTACTCAGTCTGCAACTACAGATGTCTTTTCTTATCACCGTTGCAGTATTCTGTACTCTTTGGATATTCTGTCAGGGGTAGCTTAAAGGGACAATCCCAACATTTACAATTCAAGTCCAAACTACAACTGAACAAAGTAACACTCACTTGACAGCCTCACTCAGATTCCCACCCACAGTGTCAGTTTGCTTGTAAACATCCTGCATAGCTTCAGTTTCAATCCTGCTTTGGCTCCCAATCTCAACTTCATTTGAGTTTTATGTTCCTATCACGCTTCATGTCATCTGTCCACAGTTAATAACTTTTCAGGTTGTCAGTCTGTGAAGTTTGTGTGTTTTCTTTCTGTTTTTTTGGGAGGGGGTGACTGTCTTTTTTTTATTAAATATTTAATATTTATCTGCAGATTTTTTTTACTGTAAACTTAGCAACACACAGTCTCAGTAATTGCTGACTGGTCCCATATTGCTGTTTGCAACGTGCTCCATGTATTTGAGTCATGCCTCTCAACTGTACAAACTTTTGCAGAATGTCAGGAGTTTTGCTTAATATTTCTGGTCCATTGTCTAAGAAAATGGAGCTTTTCTGGCAAAGTAGTGGTGAATCATTAAGGACCAAAGTTAGACAATAATGACAGACATTTGAGTTTGCTACTTCATACCCTTCTGTAAATTCTTGCTAATGTAGAGCCTATAATTCTGCCACCACTACTTTTGACTTGGCCTGGACTTCTTGCTCTAAGAGGCTCACAGGAGGTGTTCGTAAGCAGGAGGAACTCTGCCCTCCATCTGCCATATGGTACATATGGTACATGCCTACCTTGCTATATAGCACGATTGTTACACTTAGAAATATGTTACTGATAATCTAACTAGATTGAGATGGGACCTAAAACTGGATCAGATATCTCAATACTAAACTCTTATCAACTGCTCCTGCTCTAAAACATAGCATTTTAGAATGATCATTCATTGTGGATAGTTTCTATAGTAACCGCAAAGAGCAATCGTTCTATAAGATAAACTTTTACTGACAGGAGCATTTGGTAAGCACTTGGTAGTTGAACATCTGTCAAAGGTATATATAGAAGAGTTGACATACTTTTGGAATTGCTTGGATATTGGCATGGATATCCTTAAAAATGCTGGAAAAAAATGTTTAATTTTATAAGTCAACTGGTTCATTCTGATCTTTTTTTCAGCTACAAGCCTGACAATAATAGCATGGATAAATGCAACATACATGGATAATTTTGAGGAGAAAACCAACCATTTTCTTGATAAGTGGGAGGAAACTGAAGCAGCCAAGGAAAACCATCACAGACAGAGAAATAATGTGCAGCCACATAGATCAAGACCAAAGACCAGGACAGAATCCCTGGACCTTGGAAATGTAAAAGAGAGATCCCAACCACAAGGCTATCATGCTACCTAAGTAGCCTGCTCAGAATCATGCATTTTGCATATTATGGCCGATCAACCTTTTCTTAACAGAATGCAGATCACTGTGTTAGCCCATTAGCTTATGTTGCCATCTGTTTGCTAGGTCACTTTCCTTAATTCCTTTTCCTGTTATAATTTGTTTCTTCATTGTTTGCCCACATGAATTGTCCTGATTCACTATATTGCTTCCTCTGTGTCTGTTGTACTCCATTATTATATTCAGTATATGTACCTTATTGCATGATATTCCATTCATGTTTCCATGCTGAATTAGAAACCACCATTTATTTGTTTACAATTACATTAGTATCTCAGCAGTTAATGTCTGCTTTGTTCACGTTTCTGATTCCCTTTTCTCATTTTTCTTCCTGTGTTGTTACCCCTTTCTTACTCTGAGCTTTCATGTCATCCTAGTTACTGAGAGTTTCTGCTATCCTTTTCTTTTTTCTCCTGCATCTATTATGCTTTCTTAGAGAACTGGTATGTGAGCTGCACTTTTTTGAACCGAAAAAACTAAGTGGCATTGAACAGCGATGCAGTGGATAGGGCCGTTGCCTTACAGCAAGAAGTTCCAGGTTTTATTCTTGGCTGAGGTGCCTTCTGTATAGAGTCTGCATGTCCTCCTTGTGTTTACATGGGTTTCCTCCAGGTGCTGCAGTCTCCTCCCACATTCTAAAGACATGCAGTAGGTGGATTGGACAATCTAAATTGCCCATAGTTGTCAGTGTGTGTGCATGTGCAGTGTTGATGAACTACTGCAGCAGGGCTAGCCACGCAGCAGTGTAAACTTTGGCTGTAAATGATTGCCTAAGTAATACCCCAATCCCATGTGCAAAAAAAAAAAAATGAGAAAAATGGGTTGTGGATGAATAGAATCTGAGTGGCATTGAAAAATTAATTTTTGATGACTATTTTCTTTGTGTGTGTGTGGGGGGGGGGGTGAGGCAGTTGGAGCCTTCTCACACTTCCCTCACATGAACAGCTTTTCTTTGGATTGTTGTCTTCTTCTGAGCCATGATTTGATGAGGCATTTTAAACAAACATGTTTCCATTGACAAGTATTTTAACTGAGCCTGAAGTTTTGTGTCCGTGAAGTTAGTTCTATTACTTGAAGATGTGGGGGCTTATTCATATTAAAAAAAAAAAAAAAAGTCAGAGCTCATTCACTTAGAGGTAGTTGGGAGTTCATTGAGTAATGACTCAGTGATGTGAAGGTGTTTTTGTACTATTTGAACCTCAGAAGTTAGATCTTTCACTCTTACAGTTTAGATTATTGATCTGGAAAAATGTAGTGTGCATTCATTTCTATACATTTTATGCAAATCTGTTTTCTTTGCTGGGCTTTATTTTTCCTCCTCCTCAAGTATGTCAACCACATTCATCTGATGCTCTTGGCTTTCAATTAATCAGGGACAGACCTCACCAGGATCAGGAGCAAATCCAGAGATAATCGAGGGGGAATCATGACAAATTTAAAATATTAGTACTATTAGCCTAAGACATCGACAGAATAAGAGAATGTAAGTTAATATATATTTTCTGAAGTAAAAGAAGTCTATAACCCTAATTATTGTCATTATTTGTAAATTTTAACTCATCACTTTTTCTCCAAAAGTCTTCAGTTTTAGGAGGGATTATGAAGGACAGAGCTAAATTTAAGTCAACATCAGGGGTATCCCTAAAAAGCAGGGACAGTTGTGAGGTATGCTGATGCTTAGTACTAGGTTATAAATTTCTCACTGTGATACTGATATAATTGTGTTGTCACCATTCCACTGTTCTGCCAAACTGCTCGATCAACATTTAGGCAGGAGAGACTAAATGGATAAAGCATCTTGGCTCAGCCTGGAAGGAATCTTTTAGGACATTGTACCATATCAATATCACTAAGGGCTTTTCATCCAGAAAAAAGGAGGTCATTGTCCCACTGTACTCATCCCTCATTAGACCCATTATAGAATACAATGCCCCATTTGGTATGTACCTCTCAAGACATCTGCAACAACTGGAAAGGCCACATAAATACCTCACTAAAAGAATCACAGGCCTAAAGCAGGTGCCCTACGCTGACCGCCTTAAAAAACTCCAGCTATACTCTGTCGCATATCGTCTACTCAGAGGCGATCTTTGCTTAACATACAAGGCCATGTCAAACCCAGAGCTGTTGGACATGCTACACTTAAAGAAATCCCAATCCCTCAGAGCCACACGCTCCAGGGATCTAAACCTTGTCATCACAATAAACAAAACATGCTGGAGGGATAGGTTCCTGACCCAGAGACTCCCCAGACTCTAGAATAGATTGCCCATACATGTCAAGAAGAGTGCCTCTTTGGTACTCTTCAAAAGGAACCTTGACGATTGGATGGGAGAAAGGAAATTCACCCCGGGGATCACGTCAGTCACCCTGCTAGACAGGGGTCCAGGGAAGTAAATAGTGTGGGAAGAAATAGCCAGGAAATTGTTATGGCTAGGCTTGTATAGGCCCTAGGGCTGATAGCCTAGTACCAACCTATGAACCTGTAAGACTCTGCGAGACCAGTGCATCTATCTGTGACCACAGTGCCAGTCTGGATACCATCAGCAAATATGTTTCTCTTATTCTCTAAGTTGAATGTGACTAATACCATAACAAGAATGGATAACTCACTAATCCTACCCTCATGTCATTCCTCTCTGCTGCACAGCTTTGTTCAACTGTTAGCGACTGCCGTTAAGTGTTTTTCCTCATAACCTTTTATTTCCTCACTACCCTCTTCTGTTGCATAGTTTCCGGGGCCTTTATAAAATCCACAGACACAAATACCACATATCTTCCTTTCTTCATCTTCCTATTGACCCAGTCATAGTACTGGATTGATCTGGATCAGCAATATATATATATATATATATATATATATATATATATATATATATATATATATATATGCTGTGAAACCCTACTTTTGTACCATCCAGTAGAAACTTAGAATTTATGAAGTCTACCAGGATGACTTCTGAATGGATTTCATAAATGTTTATGGGACTGAAATGATATTAACAAGTTAGTGATAATCTGACTCCTTCCCAGACTACCCATATGCAAGACAGGGCTCCCATCATCATTCTCTAGTCTTGCACACCATTTGACTTCCTGAGGAGAGACTGCACAGTTATCTTCCAAGAAACAGTACTGGTTCTTTCAGGGTATAGTAATATATTTTGCCCAGATCCTGCCCATCATCTCCCATAAACCCCTTTGCATTCTTTCTGTGTGTCCTCCTTGCTCACTCTTCATTGGTGCTTTTGTCCTTTTTAATACCTGTCTTGCCTTCTTGTGACGCTGTTCTGCTTCATGTTTGCTTAATAAATCAGTGCAGGATAATAATGAGTCCACCAAACCAATGGCTGTACTGATGGCAACTATAACATGATGAGGTATATATTTCTTTTAGTATTTCTGATAAATAACTGCGGTGGTGGTGCTGCGGTAGCGTTATCGCCTCACATTAAGACATTGTCTTGTTCGATTCTCAGCTAGAGTGTCTTCTGTGTGGAGACATGTGTGAATGGGCGTACCTTCGTTGAAGGTTGTGCGTCAGGGCCGGCAACTCGGCACATAAAAATCTACTGCCAGTCATTAGTGGACCGGAGTTCCGCTGTGGCGACCCCTAACCGGGAAAAGCCGAAAGACACAACAAAAAGTATTTCTGATAAATATTGGAACTTATTAATTCCTTTCCTTTCATTTAATCCAGTTCTCTGATGCTTATTTTACATTTCTTGATATATCTGAAGAATTTATATTGCCCCTTCCTCACTTCCCTCCCCCTTCTCGGTATTGCATTGAGTATGTTTGTCGTGGCCAACTGTATGACCGTTGTTTTCCCTTTTTTGGATCTCCTTGTATACTACATTACAAAATATATTAAAAACAGCAACATCAGACTCTGGTCTATATTAGAAAACCGAACATTTGAAATGTCGAGTGTTCTAATATCGACCCGTTTTCAGTGAACGATATCGAAGAAACAGGAAACCAAATTCTTTCCTAGGGAAAGAATTCGGTTGTCAGTTTCTGTTGCTGTTGTATTTTCAGCGCTCTGGTGGAAAGTTATGGGTCGGGTTCAGGTAAGTGTGCGATTGTGTGGACGTGTGGGTTAGGGCGGGTTAGGTGAGTTAGGGTTAGGCTTCTGGTGAGGTGACTGTGCGATAGTGACGGACCTTAGGGTTAGGGTTTGGGTTAAGCTAAGTGGATAGTTAGTGGTGTATGTATAGTTTAATGTAGGGTTAGGTGTAAGAGTTTAGGTGTATGTGTGTGTATTGCTGTTTGTTTGGTGTGCTTCTGTTGTGTGTATGTGTTTTGTTCCGAATGTTCAATGTTTTTTTTTTTTTGGGGTTGCTAGGGTTCGATATTAGAACACTCAACATTTTAAATGTTCGGTGTTCTAATATAGACCCTCAGACTCTTGTATTACTAGATCTCAGACATGATTCTATTTTGGTGTGCACTTTTCAGTATTTTACCAAAGTATAACTGAAAAATGTAAAAATCACAGACAGCAAAATAAATTATTTTGCTGTGGGCCTTTGCAGTTGTTGCGAACCAGAATCAAAATCTAAATGTAACTGTGGGATCACATGATTTAAAAATCATCCGTACGTATAACCATACCTTGTACAATTGCTGCAACTGCCTTATATAGTTGCCAGTGTAAAATCCTGCAGCATTTAGTTTTTTATACCTAATTTGTATTACCAAAAATCTGTAAACTGATTATCTCCAACGTCTTTTCTTAACATGTCATTATTATTGAAGAAATGGAAACTTTTTTTTATTTTGCAGGAGGAGAAATGTGCAATATAATATGGGTACACGAAAGAGTAATAGGGAAGTGTGCCAGAATTAAAAGGGTAGGCAAACAGAGCATGCAGGGGGAAGCCACATTTTTTTTCATATTTTCTGCATACGGTCATTTGTATGCAACTATTTCTGTAAACTGCTATTCATTTTGTAATAATTTATTGTCACTCCAGGTTGTAGAGAAAGTAGCATTGAGGGCCAGTCTACCAAACTTGAAGACTTTATGAACCTAAACCTAGAATTGAAAGAAACTGAATTAACAGAAATGTTAGTTAGGGTATCTTTTATGTGGAGTCAGTATGTCTTTCTTTCCATCTGGGTTTTGAGCAGGTCCTCCAGTTTCTTCATATATCTCAAAGAAGTGCCATAGATAAAGCGACACTTTTGCAAGTTCCTCAGAAATGTAAATGCTATGAGTGAGTCAGATTGCCTATACATCTTGAAATAGGTTGATGCTCCATGAAGGTAAGGTTCTCTGACTTGTGTTCATTGAATCATGGGAAAGATTGCAGCTCCCCATAACAATGAACGTGATTTAGTGTACAGTCAGAGAAAGAACAGATGTTTTTATTCCTGGATATTATTTTATTTATTTTGTTATCTTGATTAGTTCTACTAGGCTAAGTATTTTTTTTTTTACATAGGATCTGAAGAAAAAGCTGTAGATGAATAATACTTCATTATGTAGATATGCATTATGTACATGAAAATATAGCATTGTTATGTAGTTAACATCTTATATACAGAACATGCACTCAGACTAATTTCACAGATTTTAAATTGTATACAAAGCACTATAGAAGGTCGGCGTTGGCCTGTATACATGTTTCTGCTCTCGTCCTTTCAGAAATCAGCTGAATGAACATTGACGTTTAAGTACACAACTTTTGGTTTCTTAAGAAATTATGGTGTTCATACTTCCCTGTGTGGCATTATGGACTTTGTTGTCTCTGACAACCTTCTCTTGCTTCCTATTTGAGAAGTATAGCATCTCACACCAACTGTGCATCAGGACAGGTAGAAATGCATGACATATTAGAGATGCTTGAATATACATATGCTGCCTATGCAGTTCAGGACTTGTATGGACACTGAGGCAGCTGTATTGTCTTCTTTTACAGTTACGTCCTATAAATTTACATTTGAGCATACTGTATACCAGTGTTTATCATGATTTTGTGTAATGTGCAGAGCACTTTGTCAGTGTTTTTGGAATACAGGTCCTTTCACAATGCATTATCAGCATCTCTGTTGGTAGGCTTAATCATGTTCAATCAGGTAATTGTTTTGCATTTTGATTGAGTATGAATAGTTTGAATGTGATATGTTTATTCACAAGGGTATGTTACCAAAGAGATGACTGTCTGAATATAAATGAGCTAAACACAATATGCAGAGGGAGAACCCTAGACAGTACATTCAAAATACACCATGCAGAGAGCCATCTTCTGATTAATGCAAACTAGTAACAATCTCTGAGAATAATTATCTGTATGTAAATGTCACTTATGATTTTTGTTGGGTGGGGGGCTTTTTATTTGATAACTCATATTTTGTAAGATGATGATGTCTAATTATAAACAAGTGGTTGTCAGACCTGGGCACATTATGCTGTGAGAATTCTACCATTTTTATTCACTCAGGACTGTGGCATAATTGCTGCAAAGCTAGCAACATATGCTACAGTCCTGAGTGAATAAAAAAGGTAGGATTCTCACAGTGCATGGTGTGTTGTGAATGTACTAATTTGCCTTCGAACTGCAACCTTTACATATTCATTCATTAATGCCTGTGATTTTACAGCCACTACTTATAATGAATACGTCCTTATATGTCACCTTCATTTTGCTTTTCAAAAGTATTCTATTCTTTGCTGTGGAATAGCTCAATATCTTTAGTTTGGGTTCTGCTGTGTACATGTTCATTCCAAAGCACAGTGCTTCTTGTACTAGTCTGCATCTCACGGTATTACGGTTCATCAAACCTCTGTTTATTGTTCCTTAAGTGACAGATGCAGGGATAGTTATAGCTCTCTGGTGGCCTTCTCAGCAGATGCATGACTAAGACTTCCTGCATACCCAAAAGTGCTTCTGTATTTCATAATATGTGCATGGAAATGAAACAGGCTATTTTAATGATTTTTGAGTGTTTCAGATTGATAAAAATGTCAGTTTATGTTCCTTCAGATGATGGCTGTGCACATCCTCACATGGTTCAAGCACTGGTTTTATAGTACAAAATACTTCCCTTCCAAGTTAGGGTTTTAAATCTTTCTGAATATTTTTTAAAGATTACGTTCACATGTTACTCTCTTATATTAGCAACTTGTAAAGAGAAAAATATTTGTCTCACCTACTTTTGAATGTGAGCGTTCCAAAAAATAGAACTACAAATCAGAAAGCTTTTACTGTATTTGTTTCTTCCTACTGTATTAGTTTATTTTGCTTTTGTTGCTTGTTCTTAAAAGTATTACATTGCATTTATTGTACTACATTTATTACTGCTTGTTAGTAGCCTGATTATATTGTAACTGTTATTCTAAGCCATTTGGTTTAAGCACTTTGGCTTCAGATCAGTTGTTTTACGTTAGGAAGATTTGTGGTCTGTACTCTTGTGGCAGGTGATGTAGTTTACATCCTTCTAAGCTGGGATTTGCTGGTTGAAAGCTTGGTGTGTCTGTTATTCTAAAAGTGTCTTAGTTATGGTTTAAGCACTTGGGCTTCAGGCCAGTTATTTTACATTAAGGAGGTCTGTGGTCTGCACTCTTGTGGGAGGAGAGGGAGGTTTTTGACCTTCAGAGCTGGGAATTGCTGGTTGACGCTTATTGTGCCTGCTTATTTGAACGGTTTCTTTCTGAAATTGGGCCACTTTGTTTGCTGTAGCATATACTGGATTCATACCTGTTGAATCTAGCTCTGTCTGTATAACTTGAGCACTAAACCAGGCCATCTTTTGTTGGAGAAGGTTCTCCTGCACCCTAGTGGCAGGAGTGTGCAGTTGAACTCGTCTGATTGAAAGTTGCTTGAACAGGGCTCAGTTTTGAGCTCTTTTATTTGTTAATTGGTTAGTTTGTTTAAATCAGTTTGCTCTTGGTTGCTACTGTTGTATTTTAGTGTGCCTCAGCTCTCTTGTGTTAAATTGACCTAAACAGAGTTTAAATATTTTTAGCATAGTCTGGTTACAGGTTTTGCTGTATCCAGATTTGTTTGTGTGATTCCTGCATTTCCTCCTACTCCATCTTGTGTTGGCTGGGGGTTGCCTGCATTAGTGAAAGTAAGTGAAGGAATAATAACCTTAAAGACCTATTATGTAAAGAGATACATCTGGACAAAGGACATACACCTAATATGAGAGTGGGTACCCATCCCTGTGGCAATTGTAAGGCATGCACATACATTAAGAGTGATATTGATTTTAAACATCCAGATATGACCAAAACTTTTTATTTTAAAGGGAGGGCAACTTGCAGGACGCAACATTTAGTTTATATGGCAAATTGTGAACAATGTGAATGTTTTTACGTGGGTATGACCAATAATATGCTTAAGATTAGGATTTTGCAACATCTTGGTAACATCAGAACATGTGACTTGAGCAATGCACTCTATAGACACATAAGTGAATACCCTACACACACTTTTAAATTTAGGTGCATTGTTAACATCAGGATCAGTGATAGGGGGGGTGACATTAAACATAGAACAGCTCTAGCTGAATCCAAATGGATAGTAGATTTAAGAGCACATAGACCCCCGGGCCTTAATGATGTATTACCTATTAAACCTGTGTTAATAAATAGGCGGGTTTTTGTAAGCAAATGATTGGATGGTTTGTTTTTTAAATATGGTTGCTTTTGTAGTTTTAAAACTTGTCTGATGAAGGGTTATCCCAAAAGCGCTTACTTTTATTTAATAAAAGTGATTTTATTGGATTCGTTTCAGCAGTGTCCTGTTACTTCTCTTTTTTTTTGGATTTATTTGTTAATTGGTTAGTTTGTTTAAATCAGTTTGCTCTTGGTTGCTACTGTTGTATTTTAGTGTGCCTCAGCTCTCTTGTGTTAAATTGACCTAAACAGAGTTTAAATATTTTTAGCATAGTCTGGTTACAGGTTTTGCTGTATCCAGATTTGTTTGTGTGATTCCTGTATTTCCTCCTACTCCATCTTGTGTTGGCTGGGGGTTGCCTGCATTAGTGAAAGTAAGTGAAATGGTTGGAACTGGTGTGGCATAGGGTGTTTAGCTAAGAGCTCAGGGACAATGGTTGATTGGTCAATTCCAGTGTTTCTATATTACTTTCGTATTTGTGGTATTTAAACCCTGTATTTGTGTGCTGTTTTAACCCTTTGTGAGGTTTCTCAGCTGCATTTTTCCCTTACCAGCATTCCTTTGTAAGTGAGGCCCTCCCTTGCAGCTACTATATTGATTTTATACAGCACTGCTCACACTTATAGGTACTCTTATCAGATAGTACCCACTCTACTGTCCCTGACATCTCTTCCACAGATTCTGACAACCATGGACAGACAATTTCCTATGGTTTCTCCTGCTAGTCTGGTCAATATGGGCATTCTGAGGCAGTGTAGCAACTGCCTCATGTTCACATACAACCATCTACTACTACCACCTAGGAACACAATATGTGAGAGATGCAGTTAGATTAAGAACTTAGAATCCTTGCTGTCTCAATCACAAGCCAGTACATCTGGCACTGAGAAAGTTATTTGAACAAACACTACAAACACCACACCTCTAACACCACCCACACTGTACAGTACACTCTTACATATGCAGAGGTTCTCAACAAAAACATATCTAAATAAGAGACCTCCAAAGCAAAAACACATGCACACATCGCAACTCACATCACCAAGCACCACACATAGTACACACGCCTGTGTCTCACAGCCTCTAAGGCCTAGCCACAAACCCAACATATACTAGTCATGGGAGACTATTGTGGGAGATACAGATGTCCCCCTCATTGGGCTAGACAAGGAGAAAGTCAAGTTAAGTTGCTTGTCAGGTGCTAGAATTTGTCATATCACACATGCACTCAAGTCTCTCAGCAACAGGTAATGTTATGACCTTGTCATAGTCCATGTTGGTGTGAATGACTTGAGATGTACCACTCTGAACTATATGAAGAGAGACATAATTGAGCTTGCAGAACATGTGTCCCAGGCAAGTATGTCCCTTATGTATAGCTTAAGCATCATTCTACCATCACCCAGAATGATGCCTTAGTACAAAAAGAAAATTATTTGACTTCAGTTGGTTTGATTTCTGGTGTCATTTGAAGGGGATCCAGTACCTGACAGCCTGGGAGGACATGATTGACATACTACGATGCTTTGCCAGAGATGGCCTTCATGCGTCTCCCCTGGGCTTCAAGCTTCTGGCAAAGGCCTGCCTCTTCCATTGTGCTTTTTGTAGGCGAAATCATGATCACAAAATCACCAACGTGAAAAATTCTTCTAAACAAAATATAAACGTCATGCTGCTAAACGCTAGGAGTCTTAGCATGAAACTATACTCATTACAACCATTCCTAGCCCTGGAAGATGCTGACATTTGTGCAGTCAATGAAACCTGGTTCAGAGCTGTAAGGAGCACCGCTGCCTTACCAGATTACTCATCCTACCATGCTTTTAGACCCCAAACGGAGGGCTACAAACCCAAAGGAGGTGTAGTTTCAATATTTATCAAAGACATGCACACCTTTACGCTGGTCAAACAGTATGACACACAGGACACACTCCAGATGCTAACTGTTGACAAAACACCTTTTCAAATCCTAGCTAGCTTGCTGCAGACCCCCAAATAGAACTCAGGATGCCCACTCCACCTGTCTGTACTTACTTGACTCCCTCAACATTCAGTCTTCTACCCTGATCCTGGGTGAGTTTAACTACTAAACCATAGAGTGGAAGACCTGATCTGATATTGTTAATGCTTGTTCATTCCTTACGTATGGGTATCGGTTCCGAGCGACGGACTGAGCAGGCCATTTTTCAAGCTCGCTTCAGCTTCACACTCTCGAGCTAAACTCTAACCCACAATCCCCCTCTCCCTGTTACCCCAGATTTCGTTTGCTACGTTGCCATTTGGTCGTGTCAACCTACTTCTCTTGAACTAAGTATAGTCAATTGTTGTTTAATAGCTTTATAGTGTACTTTTCTGTCAGAAAAGTTCATATTTTATTGTCTCTTACCCTATCGCATCTAGCGCTTATAACTTCTTCAGGTTTTTCTGTCTTTTCTCTACCACTTTACTGTGAGGTATTCTCTCTTTACCATCGTTGGTATTTCTTTCACCCTTTTCTCTCATACCTTCGGGTACTCTCTTGTACCATTGTTGGTAACATTTTCTAGTGTTTATTTGCTGTCATGGCAGATAAGAAAGGTAGTCCGGGTTTTAAGCGGTGTTCTGATTGTGGACACAAACTGCCTGCTTGTGATGCACACTCTTTGTGTGTTTGTTTGGGAGCTTCCCATTTGTCTATTGTTCCGCCCTGTACTATTTGTGACAACTGATACTGAAGGGACTTCTAAACTTTCCCTTTTCAGAGGCTATTTCTGGGTTGGTGGCTTATACCCCTCCTAGAGCCCATAAGAAAACCTTGGATGTTTCTACTAAAGCTAAATCTTTGCCTTCGTCTCCGGCTGGGGACTCCCGCCAACCAAAACGTAAAAAGGCTAAAGTTTTGGCTCCTTAGCTTTCTCAGTCAGCCCCAGTGCTTTCAGTGCCTAGACCTTCGGCACTGAGGCTTTTGGCTCCATTATTGATTTCAGCTCCGTCTTATCCTGCAACCTTCTGTATATCTGCACCAGAGGGCTCCTTGGTTCAGACCATTGCTACTGTATCGGCACCGACCATTCAGTCAGCGCAGACCTTGACCGCATCGGCTCCGAGATCTTCCTCGGAACCGACACCTTTATTATTGACTCCAGTTATGTCGGTTCCAGCTTCGGCACCGACAACCACTTCGGCACCGATCCCTGTGTCGGTGCAGGCAGTGACCTAGGCACCGATGACTTCTTTGGTGCAGACAACAATAGTCCAGACTTTCTCTGCACCATTGTCCTCGGTGCGGTCAGATGAGATGGGCACCGAGTCTGCCTCTTTTGTGGACGGGCCTGTTTCTCCCTCAGTCTCCGTGAGGTCCACTAGAAGCCTTTCCGAACACGATGTGTTGCGTCTTGTGGACCAGGCATTCTTGGCCAGAGGTATTCCACCCCTCAGGAACTATCCTTCCTTGGGAGGTGATCAGCAATCTCCAAGGACCCCTTCTTTTTCTTCTCCTTCATTGCCTTTGAAGTCCATGGATATAGCACAGTCTTCCCCTTCTGCGGTTCCCTTTATGGATCTCACTAAGGAACCGCAGTTGCTTTCATGGCAGGAAAGTTTTGCTACGACCCAAGATGTCAGCTACGACACGCATAGCTTGCTGCTCCACAGCCATTCAGAGATTCCGGGTTGGCAGGCTGAGCCACTTAGAGGAGGGGTGCCCCCTGTCCTAGACATACACTCCCCTTTGGGTGGACCAGCCTTCCAACTGATGGAGAAGGCTTTCGCTGCTGCTGGTGATTCTGGACTGTCTATACCTCTGCCCTCCTCTGGTATACTGGTTTCACAAGTCGAACCTAGCGGACACTGGGTGCAGGGGCCGCAGGACATATTCCCTCGGGAATCCCCTTTTCCGATGTCTTCTCCAGCTTCTCCCGCTGAGGAGGTCCACACGAGAACTTTGTGTAAGAGGAAACACATGGACTCCACAGAGGAGTCCTTCACTGAAGAGACAGATTTCGATGAGGGGGGAGGATCCCCTTGGTCACCCTCTGAGGGTATCCTTTGGTGATATCCTCGAAATTCTCAAACAGAGAGGTGACTGGCAGTCCTCTAATCCGACATCTGAGGAATCTGTGTTCCTGCAGGCCTTTTGCGTTCGGCCCCCTACCTCCTGGGTTACTCCACTTGCCGATGAACTTGTCCGGCTCATCGTGCAGCGTGCTTAGAGGGCTCCAGATACCATCGAAGCTATTCCCCAGTGGCCAGATAAGATTTTGTCCCCTCCTGCTTCGGATCCCCATTGGTCCAGAGGTTTTCCTGTGGATGCTTTGGTGGTGGCAGCCGCAACAAAAAAGGATCTGGCAGAAGAAGAAAGCCAGACTGTCCATCCGCCTAATAGAGAGTCCCGGGCCCTGGACAGGATAGGGAAGTGCACCTTTACTTCAGCGACCTTTGCTGTCAGGTCCCTGAATTATATGGCACATTTTACCAGGCTTCAGAGGGATTTGGTTTCTGGGCTCCCTGAAACCTTGGCTGGTGCCGTGTCTGATGAGGTCCGTGACAAAGTGACCTGTCAGCTGACCACCATTGAATCGATATCTAACTCCTCTATGCGACTGATATCTCACGCATCAGAAGGAGCACCTAGATCAGCGGGTTCAGCTGCGGTCTTGAGACAACATGCCTGGATACGCTTGTGCAACTTCGCGGAACCCTTTAAGTCTTCTTTTCTTAATGCCCCCTATTGAGGCCACCTCATTGTTTGGGCCAAAAGTTAAAAGCATGCTGGCCAGATGTGAACAAGACAGTAAGACCCTTTTTGCTGTAGGTGTCCGTTACTCTTCCCCTCAACGTGCTTTCTCCCAAAACCAAAAGAGTGGGAAGATATGGTTCAAAAAATCTCAGGGTCCTTTCCGTGACACACAGGCCGAGTTCTCCCCCAGAGGCAGGGGGAGAAACTCACAGGGAAGATGCCTCTTTTGGGGCAGAGGGGTTCCATGTAACCAAGTTTCCAGGGATTCTTTCCCTGGCCAATCCTACCAGCGCTCCTGAAGAGCGTCCCAACTCCTTTCCTCTGGAAGTAGTTGGGGGACGTTTCTCCTTGTACCCTTCTGCCTGGCTAACCATCATCACTGATTCTCGAGTACAAAGGATTATAACCAGAGCTTGTCACATCCCCTTCGATCTCTGTCCCGTCCCTTCAAAAAATCTTCCCGACGTTCCACCCAGTCAAAGGGAAGAAGCAGCACTAGAGATAGAAAAGCTGCTAAGAAAAGAGTCATCCAAATAGTCCCTCCAGACCAGATAGGATCCGGATTCTACTCAAGACTATTTTTGGTGCCAAAGAAAACCAGGGACTGGAGACCAATTTTGGATCTCTATGTACTGAACAAGTTTGTGATAGTACAAAAATTCCGGATGGTCACAATACAGTCTATCCTCCCGCTGTTGGAAAAAGATGATTGGATGTGCTCTATAGATCTTCAAGATGCGTACTACCACATAAAGGTGGACAGGCCATCAAGAAGATTTCTGCGCTTCTGTGCGGAAACCAGTCACTACCAGTTCAGAGTACTGCCTTTTGGACTCTCTACAGCCTCCAGAGTGTTGACAAAGTGCATGGCAGTTGTCACAGCTCACTTGCGAATTCAAGGATTCCAGGTGTTTCCATACCTAGACGACTGGCTCATTTCCGCCCCCACCAAACATCTACTGGAAAAAGCCCTGGCATACTCTCTTCTTGTTGCTGAAAGGCTAGGCACAACCATAAACTGGCAAAAATCCAATCTCATCCCATCTCAGTCGACAGAATTCATAGGGGTTATCTTGGACACAAAAAACTGCAGAGCTGCTATTCCAGACCACAGAATTCTAAGGATAAATCAACAACTACTTCCAATCCTTTCAAAGGAAAAATCCATGGCTCACTTGGTTCTACAGCTGTTGGGTTACATGGCAGCCTCCATCACCATTGTTCCCCTGGCCAGGTTTCACATGAGGCTTCTACAATGGCTACTGCTCACCCAATGGTATCCTTTTCAGCATCCCCTTTCACCCATGATTCATGTAACCCACAGGTGCAAACCGGAATTAAATTGGTGGATGACACACAATCTCTCACGATGGTCTCGTCTCTTCTCCCCCCAGCAACCCAAGGCCACAGTGAACACGAACGCCTCCCTGATGGGGTGGGGGTCTATGTCAGGGACAGACAGTCCAAGGCACTTAGTCCAAACTGGAGGCCCATCTGCATATAAATGTTCTAGAGCTGAGGGCGGTGCTTCTGGCGTTGCAAGCATTCCATCCCCTGCTGCCGTGTGGGACAATTGCGATTCAGTCAGACAACATGGCGGTGGTCTGGTACATCAACAAGCAAGGTGGAACCAAATCTTGCCCCCTTTGTCGAGAGGCCATGAGGATATGGCAGTGGGCAATGGCTACCAACCGTTTTCTTCTAACAATGCACATTCCCGGGAGTTCCAGCATCAGACAGACTCAGCAGGTGCATTCTTCAACCTCACGAGTGGTGCCCGAATCCCTTGATAGCGGCGGAGATCTTCCACCGCTGGGGTCGTCCTTGCTGCTACCTCTTTGCATCCCCAACCAACTACAAATGCAGCAACTACTTCGCCCTGATTCCCCCTCCGGGACAGTCACCAAGGGATGCTCTAGTCCATGATTGGCCCTCGAGTCTTCTTTACGCATTTCCACCCTTTCCCCAGTTTCTGAAGAAAGCCCGTCGGTTGAAGAGCAAGGTGGTCCTCATAGCACCATATCGACTGATTTGGTTCCCCTTCCTTTGGCCTCATTTACTAGATCGACCATGGATTCTCCATCCAACCCCAGAGTTGATCTCACATCCACAGAACCTGACTCATCCCAACTTGAATAGCCTGAAGCTCACAGCTTGGCTACTCCAATTCCCTTGATTGCCAGGCAGAATGATCTTTCTTTACCAGTACGTGATATTCTCATTGCTTCTTATAAGTCTTCCACTAGAATTACTTATCTGAGCAAGTGGAAAAGATTTACCTGTTGGCTGAAAGATAAACAAGTAGACCCCTTTTCAGCACCAGTGCCGATAATACTAGACTATTTGGCCGACCTGTTTCAATCGGGTCTATCGGCCTGTACCATTAGAGTTCATTTGGCTGCAATTTCTAATTTTCATGAGGGTGTCCAAGATTCCTCTCTTATGTCCCATAAATTGTGCAAGACCTTCATAAAAGGTGTGAATCATCTGAAGCCACCTTTTAGAGAACCTATTCAACCATGGGATTTATCATTAGTTTTACAAGCTCTGACAATGTCACCTTTCGAACCAGCCTCTTCATGCGACCTCAAGTATTTATCATGGAAAACCTTATTTTTGGTCGCCATTACTTCTGCCAGACGTATTTCTGAGCTTCAAGCTTTATGTATCAAGAGTCCATACTTGATTTTTCATAGAGATAGAGTGTCTCTGAGAACTAACCCGTTATTTCTGCCTAAAGTGATCTCTGAAATGTCTATTAATCAAGCCATTGAATTGCCAGTTTTCTTTCCCAATCATTCAAACAGAGGAGAGTATTGCCTACATACCCTAGATATACACAGGCAAATCCATTTTTACTTAAACAGGACTAAACTTTTTCGTAAATCTGACCAGTTATTCTTGGCATTTTTTAGACCTAGATTAGGATCTGCTATTGCTAAGGTCACATTAGCTAGATGGTTGAAGGACTGTGTGACCTTACATAACGTAATATCTCGTTGTCTACTACCATGAAAGCTCATTCAACAAGGTTGGTGGGCAACTTCTGCTGCCTTCCATGGCAGATCTTCTGTACATGACATCTGTGCAGTTGCAACTTGGGCTATGCCTCATACCTTCATCAATCATTGCAAATTGGATTTGGCCACCAGGGGAAGAGCATCTTTTGGTTTTATGGTGCTCAGGAATGTCCTTCCATGAGAGCCTCCCAGGAATAGAGGTAGCTGAGGACTCTGTCCCATACGTAAGGAATGAACGAGGATTAACACTATCCGATAAAGAAGTTATGTCTTACCATAACGTTCCATCTGTATTGTTGATCCTCGTTCAGTCATTACGACCCTCCCTCCTTCCCCCTCCTGTGGTTTCTAGTGGATCTCACCATCCGGTTCTCTTAGGTTATTTGACCAGAGGTAGCCTCTACCTTCTTTGACTTGCAAACTCAGTCTGAGGTAACAGGGAGAGGGGGATTTTGGGTAAGAGTTTAGCTCGAGAGTTTGAAGCTGACGCGAGCTTGGAAAATGGCCGGCTCTGTTCCGAGCTTGGAACCGATACTCGTACGTAATGACTGAACGAGGATCAACAATACAGATGGAACGTTATGGTAAGACATAACTTCTTTTTCTAGCCCAAGCATGAATGCCCAGAGATTCCTTGACTTCATCCTTGCCAATGCATTGGATCAGCTGGTCTGCACCCCCATGAGAGGTGAAAATATCCTGGACCTGGTACTAATAAACATGAGTAGCCACTGTAGCACCCCTACAGTGTCATTCTCCTTTTTAAGATACGACCATAAAGCGATCATTTTCGAAGTCACCATCTCCTATAACCCCCCCCTTGTCAGGGTCAAACAAAAAAAACTTTCCAAAGCTGACTATAATATGCTGAAAGCAGGTATAAGCAGCTTCACAGCCACTGCCCAGTCAGTTGGTCTGGCATTAATGTCCAAGCCTACACCTAAAAATCTGTGTGAGCACCTACATAGCTGTATGGACTCAGCAATACCTGACAGGACCAAATCATCTTCCTCAATGAAGAGTAAACCTGTCTGGTGGACAGCAGCAATAAACAAACCCTATAACAAAAGAAAATAATTGTTGTCCAGTACCAAGAAGGAGAAGGTGCCAAGTTGGAAGCAGTCTCTCCGTTATCTGAACGAGCAAATAAGGTCACTGGTGAAATCCTCTATGGCTAACTTAAGAGTCCAAATTGGCCACATCCACTGAGGACAATCATAAGGCCTTCTTCACATATACTGCATTCTCAAAGGTAACACCCAAATCTGTTCTGAACTGGTGGTCAAGAACACCACATACACAAATACCATAGATATAGCCAACCTGCTGGCAGACAGATTTAGTGAAAAGTTCACCCCTTGTCCCTCTATTAGTAAACCAGAACATCCCCAGCACCTTCCCCCCTCTCCTCATCACCAGGAAACAAATCTTTAATGCCCTCTCAAAGGCAAAAAATACAGCCTCCATGGGAGCTGACATCATCCCTGGTTGTCTCCTACATAAACTCAGGCAAGAGCTATCAGCGCTATTAGGCACCCTATTCAACCAAACCCTGAGCACTGGCTGAGACAAACCTGAATAGATGTGTATACATGTGTATACTTGAGAATGGATAGACACTGGATGGATGAGAAAAATAGGAGGGTAGCAAATGGTGATGTGGAGTGCTGGACTACACACAGGGTATGGGATGTGATATAAAGCAAATAGGGCACACATAGCTGGAGATAGGGTGGCGTATGAATAGCATTGTTCCAGCTACTGCCACAACCCAGAGTGACATTACAGGGATTCATTATACATGATGGCTCAAGATGTCCAATGGTTGTAAACCTGCGCATCCTGGGAGCCCAGTGGTAAGGGCCAGCTGGGTGAGCAAGTCTGCTGTGGACTCCAGCAAGCTCCTCACTCAGGCCGTAAATCTACTAAATTCTGTCTCCCTGTGGCAGCCTCCATCACCTACTCCAAGTTAAACTGGGCCACCACAGGCAATAGTCCCAGGCTACACGCCAGTGAGAGGCCAGGTCACTCCTCCAGCAAGGTATTCCTTTCCTAATTGACCCTCATGCCCCATAGTAAAAGCTTCAGTAGGGAAGGGATGATAAAGGTGAATGATGAGCAAATCTACATCAGGACTTGCAGTGAGGAGAGACAAAGGAGAGCTGGTCATAGCTCAACTATCCTGTCATTTGACTTAATGTACTTAAAACACGAATGCATTAGCAACTGGAAATAACTGTGGATGGCCTTTCTAACCTCTCCTGAAACACGAGATGTGATTACTATGTTGCTCTGCTCATGCTGGAAGAGAAAAGCACATCGGAGAACTGTGACAAGTGTGTAACAGATAGAAGTCATGGTCCCCAAATACATGGCCCCTTGGCAGTGTGCAGCAGACAGCAGAAACAAGTGTGTGTCTCCTTATGTTAAGTACGTCTACAGAAAATGGCACAACTACACACAAGAAAATACCATGCAATGTGCAGGCACTGTAAGACAATGCGCCATAGTTCCATCTGAGAACTGGGACCTGCAGTAATCCACATGGAATTTAGTGGGAATATTGCATGCAGTGCCATCATCACTTCCCTGTGTCATTAATAATCCACAAAGTTGCACAAGTACATTTTCTAAGCTTTCCTTGACAAATAGCTGCCACTAGGAAGAATAAAACAGGAAAAAAAAAGTTTTCAATTCTCTCTACATAATATCACACTCAGGGTGATGTTGCTTAACCTCTGCCTCCTAATCTTGGAAATCTTCAGGTTTCTGTGGCTCAGGCCAAGGTATAAATGTCTGCACTGTTCCTCCATCGTGATGATGTTCATGGCTGAGGACAGCTCTTCAGTCATGTCAGTCATCCACTTTTTTGAAGGTACCATCCTACTGATCCAGTTGGCACTCCCTGGAATATCTATGATGAAGGCAGAGCATAATCTTTTATTTTTTATGCAGCATAGAATATGGTCTGGTGGCATTAGAGGAATCTGCCATTCTCCCTAATCATCTCTGAAAATAGTGTCACTTTCATGCAGAGCCAGCATTAGATGATCAAGGCAGTCCCCTAGGGACCATTGGCTGGGAGAGGGCCTGCTGGCGTGGGGATTTTTTTTTTTATTTGATTTATTTTTTTATATTAAAAAATAAATTGCATATTTTTTAAGGGGATTCTTCTTTAATAACACCCTTTGCATCCATTCTCACACACCTCTTTTGCATCTGTGCCATCCGTGTACCTCTTCGTCTTTCACGTGTATGGAATTTGACAGGAGAACAGGAAAATCATTTTCTTGGGTGGCAAAATCATGGTACCTTTTTGGCTAGGCTTGTATAGGCCATAGGGCCGATAGAGTAGTACCTACCTATGAAGAAAATGTAAGAAGTGTGTGTGTGTCCACAAGCATGATCGGAATTCAAATACAAAAAGTTTGAATTGTGGACATGTACGAACAAATAAGAAGTAAGTGCATGTGTGTGTATGTGTAAGAGGTAGGTGGGTAGGTAGGTGTGTGTGTAAGAAGTAGATAGGTGTGTAGCTGTGTGTATGCAAGTAGTAGATAGGTAGGTGTGTGTACGTCTGCTTGTATGTAAGAAGTAGACAAGTAGATAGGTATTTGTGTGTTGGTTTGTGTAAGTGGTAGATGGGTAGGTATGTGTTTGTGTGTGTGAGTGAGTCTGCATGTTTGTGTATTGAAATGCATCTAAGAGTCTGTGTGTGCCTGTGTGTATGTGTGTTTGTCAGTATACACAGATAAATATACACACACAAATTAAATATATAAATGTTATATATGTGTGTGTTTCTCTGTGTATGTGTTTATCTGTGTATGTGTAAATTTGTATATATATACATAATGTGTAATATATATATGTGTGAGTGTGTGTGTGTGTATATATATACATACATATATATAATGATATATATATATATATATATATATATATATATATATATATATATATATATATATATATACATACACACACACATACATATATATTTATGGCTTACAATCAAAATGTGGAATGGCAGTTTTACGACTGCCACTTTGAAATCGCGGCACTCAAGGTCTGCAATGCCGAACTGCAATAATTATGAACCATAATAATGAGTGTAGAACTGCTTTCATTGTTATGAGTTTGGTATTGTGAATGTAGATCTCGGTACAGTGGGGAGTGGGGAATTTCCCATTTTCCTCACTGTAGTGCGATTTCGAAGTTGGTCTATTTAAGTTGCAGGGGGAGTGGGGGGTGCAGGGAGGCTTCCCCCTCTGCAAAACATTGACGGTAATACTGACTTTCGATTCTGAAAGTTAGGTGGTGTGAATGGGACCGTCGCAGTGATGATTTCAGACTTCATGAAGGGATTGGTGAGTACATTTTCGTAGTTTCGGTGTATATGTATATATATATATATATATATATATATATATATATATATGTGGGTCTACTTTGATTCACTGAAAACTCATTTCACTAAATATCAAAACACTTGCACCAAATCGCTGTAAGTTAAAATCACTGAACTCATTTCATTGAATCACATTTCACTGAATGTAAGTACGGTTGGGCAAATAAAACGTATTTTCCCTTTTCCCCGCAGTAGTGCGATCCTGGAGTTAGCATATATAATTAGGGGTGTGGGGGTGTGAGGGGCTTACCTCCCCCACATACTTTTGGTTTGATATTGTTAGCTTTCACTGAAATGAGATTCATAAATATAACTGCTGTTTTTGCTCATACTACATAACTGGGATTAATGTCTTTCCTTGGTGCCACCGTACGAGATGTTTGCTTTGTTAGCTTCCAGCAAATGTGTTATCTACTACCATAAGACCCCACCTTTGCTAAACTAAACAACAGTATTGTAGCCCCATGAGGTTTGCACGCAGTGAGCTGAATTTAAGCTACATCACTTTGACCTCACCATTGGGTGTGTGTGTGTGTCTGTGTGTGTGTGTGTGTGTGTGTGTGTGTGTGTGCGTGTGTGATTCATATGTTCATAGGATGTTACTAGGCTAATGGCCCTAGATATTCTTCCCCTTTTTTACAGTTCTTCATTCTGACTGTGTTTAACGGCAAATGATCCTTTGTTCCATGTGACTTTCTTTTATTACCCTTTATTTCTTTTGCCATGATTGAGTTTTCTTCTAAATGAATATAAACTCTTGTCAGCATCAATTCCAGTGTTTTGTTTATACATAGTCGGAAGGCAAGCTGTTGGTCTATAGTTTTTAGGATAGCTTGAAGGGTCACTCTTAAGTAGGAATATTTTTTTCCTGTTGTTAACCAGGCTGGTGTTTGTTCAGGGTACTCATATAAGTAGTTGTTACTCAAAGCTAAATCTTCATTTAAAGATGTTAATACTTTTAGCCAGAAGTTAGGTACTGCATCTAGGCCTGGGATTTTCCAATTAGGAGCTTTTCTTAACTTTGTTTCAATCTCTCTGGCTATTACTTCATCCCTTTTCATATCCTGTACAGTTGAACTTCTTATTCTTTCTTTTACGTCTTCTGTCCATTTAGCATCTTTATCGTGTTCCACAGGATCTTCATAGATATTGCTCCAAAATGTAATTATTTCTTCTGTCTTTGGTAATGTTTCAATTCCTTTTTACTTGTTTCCCATTTCTCTGTAAAACTGTTTTGAGTCATCAATAAATTGCATATTTTGTTAATTTTCTTTATATTTATCTGCATATCTTCTTAGATTTTCTGCCTATGCTGATATTTTTTGTTTGTTATGTACGATAGGGCACAATAGATCCTGATCTGTTCTGATACTGTGCATTGCTTTTATCGTATCTATATTTCTGAGTATTTTTGTTCTATTCTGTAGATCAGAGTTTATATGTGATGTGTGCTATGTCTTTAAGAAGCATGTCAAAGACTGTGCATGCATGTATGAATGCTAGACGTGCTATTCCTAGTACCATTTTGAGAGAGCAGCTAGAGAGATAACCTGCATGATCGCAGTAGTTAGTTTTTATATAAGTTACTTAAGTTAAAGTCAGTAAACTTCTGTCATGATGTGTTTGTATAAAATAAAGCTGCTTGAACAAAACCCAAGCAGACTCTTCTATTGTGTCCAAAGCAGGAGAGTGACATAGTGTCAGAACCGGGATTGCAGAGAATATTCAGAGCCATGAGGTGCAGAGATGACAGTTAAGGTAAACTGTATAACGATTGATTAAATCCTGATCAAAATGCTTATAGTCCTCAGTGTTGGAGCAAATCCTGTGTTTTGTCATAAATTGCGACTTAGGGATGTTATTCATGATGTGTTTAGGATGACAGCTGGAGGCATGTAATAATGTATGTTCTGTAGTCCTATCTCGCCTTCATTCTTACACTTGGGATTGGAGCCGAACCTCTGCTCTGACTCGGCCATTCTATAGGTCAAAAAATTTTGGTTGGCTCGTGGCTAGGAGGTATCCCATCTTACACCGCTAACCTAACCCACATCTCGTGCCGCTTGTTCAGACGTGGCTAAGTGAAAACTTTCTATATATTTTTACTAGTTATTTGTTGAAAAAAAATTATGTCATACAGTTTAGTGTGTTATCGCATTCTGTGTCTGTTTAGACAATTTGCTGCTTGTTTACTGTGTGTACTGTTTGCGCTTTGATTGGCCGTTCTTCCGTTGGCCTTATTGTATCCCTGCATCACTTTGCTTGTGCTGTGTGTTCTTGTTCCTTTTTCCTTTCACCTTGGGCTAGGCCCCTTTAAGTTAGAGGACCTAGTCCTCAGGTTATTTCTTTCTTCTCCTTTTAGGGCTAGGCCCGTTTAAGTTAGAGGACCTAGTCCTCTGTCTGTTTGCCTTGCTGTTGCCTGACTACCTGTTTGGAGGTAGTTTTTATGCATGGTTAACTTAGTTGGGTTATTGCACTATGTCTAAGGATACTAAGGATCACAAGCCTTCAGGCTTTAAAAAATGTACAAAATGTACCCAGAAAATATCCCTAACGGATGGGCACAATCTGTGTGTATGTACTGTTTAGCGGCTGTTCACCTCCAAGAGTTTTGCTTGTTTTGTCATGCCTTCAGTCCCCATGTTTTTCAGGAGAGGAAGAACAAACTTATTTTGAAAGGACTATTGAAGCATTCTTTTAAGGAAGAGTTGACGTCTTCATCCTCCAGCTCCAAATCACCTTCCTCCAAGAAAGAAAAAGCCAAATCTACTAAAAGGCGGTCTCCCACTCATTCTGTGTCATCTGAGCCACCAGACAAAATTGCCAAAATTACTACATCCTCGTCTGCTCCACTGGTCTCGGTGCCGACAGAGGTCTCTATGGTGGATACATAAGTTTTGGCTGCAGGAGTTTCGGAGCCGATAACTGAGACTATGTCTCAGAGCTGGTCAGCTGAACTTCAACCGGTCTCCCCGACTCTTAAGTCGCCTATCTTTCAGTGATCTAGGTCCCCCACTCTATCTTCCAGGTCCTCTAGGAGTCTTTCTGATGAGGACGTCGAGAGAGTGGTGCGCAGACTGCTTCAGACTTCGGCACTGGCAAATTTACTTTTGGCTCCGTCCCAGTTGGCCCCGGAGCCTAATGTGCTCTTACACCCTGTCAATATTCCTCCTCCGAGCCACTCTGGGCCTTCGGAGCCAGAGATGTCTGTTCCTCGGGTTGTGGAAAGGTCGGATCCTGCTACCTCAGTTGGTCTCTCTGTTCTGATATCCACTCGACCCTTTCGGTGCCGTCTGTGGGGTCTAGTGTCCTCAGTTCCAAGGTCGGGCCCGAGGGGGACACATGGAACCGAACTTTGGTTCCGAGCCTACCTCTCGGTGCTTCGGCTCGGATGAGTTTGGACCCAGCATCTGTCTCGGAGCCCATCTCCTCTGCACTGAGGACTGCCTCTGCAAATTCAGAGTGGGGGGCACCCTCGGAGCCAGGAGGATCGGCCTTCAAGGTGATAAGTGTGCTGTCCAGGCCTTCAGTTTCAACCAGAGGTACCGACACTCTTCCCCCTAAAGTGCCGACTTCAGTCTCTACTCCCTCTCTCTTCCAACACAGCAGAGACTCGCAGCCTCAGGAAACCTCCATGAGTGGTCCCCAGTCTTCCGAGATCTCCCCAGAATACCCTTCTGAGGAGCCACCTAGGAAGAAAACTTGTAAGAGGAAGCATGTTAACTCCTCTGATGAGTCCATTACGTCAGACACTGACCTCGAGGAGTCAGAAGGGTCCCCTGAGTCATCCTCTGATTTCTCATTCACAGATATCCTTGAGATTCTGAAGCAGAGAGGTGGCTGGCCCACCACATCCCCTTCTGATGAGGAGTCAGTGTACTTGAAGACTTTTGGGTCTCAACCCTCCACCACTTGGGTGTCTCCACCTTTTGACGAGCTACTGGATTTAGTAAGTCAAAAGGTGTGAGAATCTCCTGATTCTGTGGAACCAGTTCTGAGAAGACCAAATAATTTTTGTCAGCACCCCAGGACAAGGACTTTCTTACTAAGGGCGTTCCAGTAGATGCCATGGTGGTGGCAGCAGCCACCAAAAAGGAACTTGCTGAAACTTCCTCCACTGTCCATCCACCAAACAAGGAGTCTCGAACGATGGATAGGTATGGGAAGCGTGTCTTTTTTTCAGCGGCTGTTACTCTTAGATCACTGAACTACCTGTCTCACTTCACAAGGCTCCAGAGAGATCTCATAAAAGAACTGGGAGAGACTCTGCAAGATAACGTATCTGAAGTGGTATCTGAGAAGGTTACCGCACAGATGTCTGCCTTAAATTCTATTGTAAACTCCTCCATGAGGCTGATATTTTACGCAGCTGATGGAGCGAGTAGGGCAGCGGGTTCAGGAGTTTCTCTTAGAAGACACTCCTTGATGCACTTGTGTAACTTTGCAGAGGCCTTTAAGTCTACATTTACCAATGCTCCCTTTGATGAGTCCTCATTGTTTGGAACCAAGGTAAAAGACCAGGTGCGAGCAGGAAGGAAAAACTCTGCCATGGGAGTCCGTTTTGCCGTTCCTTCTAGACCCTATCCCAAAGGGCAGAAGGGCGGCAAAATGTGGTTCAAATAGTCGCAGAAGTTTTTTTCAGGACGCACAAGGTGTGATTCCTTTTCCAGAGGTAGAGGAGGAGGGAATAACGTTAGACGCCACCGTAGAGGCAGGGGAGGCCCACAGAACCAGGGAGATCTTGATTCCTTTCGTGGTCGTCCCTATCAGTGTTCCTGAAAGGAGGCCCGACTGTGCATCTCTGGAGCCAGTCGGGGGTCGTCTATCTTTATACCCAGAAGCCTGGCACGATATCACTCAAGACAAGTGGGTATTAAGGGTAATTACCAGAGGTTACCATATTCCCTTATTTTCTCCACCCCCTCGGTTCAGATGAATCCCAGATGTTCCACCCATTCACAGGGATTCAGCAACTCTAGAAATTCAAAGGTTGTCTCCGCAGACCAAGTAGGATTAGGGACTTACTCCAGATGCTTTTTGGTGCCAAAAAGAACAGGGGACTTGAGACCCATCTTGGATCTTAGCAAATTGAAGGAATTTGTACATAAGTCCATGTTCCAAATAGTCATCTTACAGTCGATACTCCCGTTGTTAAGGAAAGATGTTTGGATGTGCTCCATAGACCTCCAAGATGCATACTGCCATATTAAGATGGACAGGGCATCAAGGAGTCACTTACGTTTCTGGCTGGGAGCCAGTCATTATCAGTTTCGTGCCCTGCCCTTTGGTCTCACCACAGCCCTCCAGGGTGTTCACCAAATGTATGGCAGTGGTAACGGCTCACTTGAGACGTTGGGAATTCCAAGTGTTTCCGTACCTGGACGGACTGGCTCCTGACTGCCACCACCAGGCATCTACTGTTACAGGCCAGGGACGCTATAATTTCAACTTGCATGCAGTTAGGGATTACAGTAAATTGTCAAAAATCTGCATTATAGCCCTCTCAGCATGTGAATTGTATTGGCGCTGAAGTAAACACCGTCTCAATGAGGGCTTATTTCCCATAGAAAGAATTCAGAACCTCAGGGAACAAGATGTTCTTCGTGTTTCACTGTTGCAGTCATTACATTTGGGTAATCTGCTGGCAGGTTGCCCTCAGTCTGCCTGATTAACAAAGTCTTGGGTCCTGCATCAGTTGCTGTCCCTTCTTCCATGATGTCAGGTCATTAGGGGTATAAAACATGCAGCCGACGCCATTACATCAGTTTTTCTTGCCACGCAGTGACTGAAGCAGAAGCAGTTCGCAAGTGCCGGTCGGCCGACTCCTGAAATTTTCGTTTTCGAGTTTCAGGGCTGAAGTCTTCAACTAAAAGCTAAGTACCCTATTGGAGAAACTTTTTCTTGCTCCTTACCGATGTCCGTAAAAGTTAATAATTGTATTACTTGTGGGAAGCAAATACCTCATAAGGATTTTCATTTGTATTATATTCCTTGCCTAGGCCCTGACCACAACGTGCCTTGCTGTCGGTTTTGTGCTAAATTTAATCAATGCACTATTAAACGTCTGTATATTTTTGCTTCTAAATATTTTGGCTCGAGATTTAACTATCCAGAAATGTCGTCTGTTATCAATCCAACTATCGGAATAACTAAAAAACGCAAAGAAAAAGACAGAGACAGACAGTCGAGGTCCAAAACCAATGACGAAGCTTCTCCTAAGTCAGTCGCCGGTTCTCCGGTACTCAGTGAGGAGCTTTCGCAGCCCCCTGATACCCGCTACTTTTGATTCGCAGGCCTCTTCTGAGACCCATTCGGAGTCAGGTATGCCGCGAGATACTTTAAGATTTGAACCCGTGGATGTCTCTACCTTGGATGGGTCTGGAGCCGCTGAGCAGGCACCGGCTTCTGAGGGTGTTTTCAGGCCTAAAGATTTGTATGTTAAACCGACGCCATCTTCAAAACTAAGGCCAAAATCTACTTTTATGTCTAAAAAAATAACGCTTGGGCCACGTGTACAGGCCCCAATGCCTAAAAAGCAAATGATCAAAATGGCTGAGGATTTAATTACCTTGATCAGGGGTACCCATCCCCCTCCTGCTAAGAGAGGCCTAGGCAAGGCACTGATTATGAATCTTCAGATCAGGTTTCTATTTCTTCTGATTCCTCTTCTGATTAGGAATCATCTATTCCCACTTATGAGGACTCTGATGCAGAAGATTCCATCCCTTCTGCTTCTCCTCCTGAGGATTTTTCTTTTGGAGAAACTTTGCATACCTTAAGGGAACACTTTCACTGGGAGAGTCAGGATTTGTCAGAATCTAAAAAGAGACTTAGGGATTTCCTTCTTCTTCCTCAGCATAGGCCTTTCGCTATACCACCTGTTCTAGACATTGTTGATGAGTTTTTCTCAGAATCCAGTATGACTCCTGATTCCCTGCCTCCGGCTCCTAGTAAGCCAGACAGATATTACAGGGTTCCTGACTCCCACAAATTCCTTTTTAAAAACCCTACTGCCAAGGGCGTTAGGACTTCTACTGCTAAAAATCCTACCCCTTCTGGTAGAGGTTCCAGGGCGCTGGATAGATGGGGTAAGAAGGTTTACATGTCTGCAACCTTGGCAATCAGGGCTTTAAACTGTCAATTTCATATGCTTAAATATCAACAGCATGTCATGGGCTTACTTAAACAGAAAATTATGTTGATTTCTGACTGTGGAAAATAGAGTTGCAGGATTTATTGCATTCAGCTGAATAAGTTGGAAAACATACTTTGCAATGTGGTTTTGATTCCTTGCAGGCCTCTTGCAGGGCTGCTGTAACTGGATCTGTGATAAGAAGGCATGCTTGGCTCAAGGAGCAAAATCTGCCTGACCATGTTAAAGCAAAATTATTGGATGCTCCTTTACAACAGGACAGTCTATTTGGTAATAAGGCAGAAGACGTTTTGAAAAAGATGGAAAATAAAGCTAAATCTATGCAAACTGTAAAAGATTTCCTACAAGTGCAGCCATCCAGGTTCAGTAGGCAATGGCCTACTATGAACTGGTCCTTTCCAGTACCCACCATAGCTGCTCAGGTCAAACCCAGACATTCCAAAGGTTCCAGGTTTCAGTCACAGGGAACTTATAGAACAAAGCAATGGGGTGCCTCAACCTCCAAATCTGGAAGTAACAAGGCACCTTTCTATGTTAAACAGTCTCAATGACTTTCCACTGCAATCACCAATCACTTATCTTTTGACCACCCCTTTGGGGGGAAAACTGGCACTTCATGCACAAACTGGCAACTGATTACCCAGGACAAGTGGGTTTTAAATATAGTATCCCAGGGATACAGATTTAATTTCCACACATTGCCAATCCCAAATGGATGGCCAGATCTGCCTCCAAATCAGTGGGCAGAGGCCCAGAAACAAGTTATGTCCCTCATGAATATGGGGGCTATTCAACCAGCACCAGAAAAGGAAAAGTGACAAGGTTTTTATTCAAGACTTTTCCTGGTACCCAGAAAAGACAAATCATGGCGTCCAATTCTGGACTTATCCATTCTAAATACATTTCTGGACATTCCAGAATTCAAAATGCTGACTCTACAACAGTTAATAACTATGCTAGGCAAGGATGCCTGGTTGGTAACTCTAGACTTAAGAGGCTTACCTGCATATCCCAGTCAGGGAATCTTGCAGACGATACCTCCGCTTCAAAGCAGGCTATTTGCATTACCAGTTCTCTGCACTGCCCTTTGGCTTATCTACTGCACCCAGGGTCTTCACAAAGTGCCTGGCACCAGTAATTGCATTTTGCAGGCAAAGAAATATTCAAAGTTATCCATACCTGGACTATTGTCTAATTCAGGCAGAAAACAAGGACACTCTTCTAAAACATCTGGTGTTTGTAAAAAGACTTCTAACTTGTCTAGGGTATACCATAAATGAAAATAAATCACAACTGGTACCCTCTCAAATAATTACATTCCTTGGTGCAAGCTTGAATACAACTGCCCAGATGACTTATCTTAACGCCAGAAAAACAAATTCAATTGACTTACTTCACAGGTAGCCACAAAAACCCAGCTATCTGCAAGACAAATTCTGCAGACCTTGGGGTTCATGGCCTCCTGCATTCTAATAATTCCATATGCAAGACTGCATATGAGGAAACATCAATGGTACCTAAAAAGCTTATGGAGTCAGCATTGTCACAGCCTGGAAACAATGATTCCTATCATTCCTTGCCTGCATCTAGAGTTCCTATGGTGGGCAGAGGCCTGCCACCAAAACAAGGGACTGTCATTCATTCCACCCCTTGCCGCCCAAACCCTGACTACAGATGCATCAGATTATGCTTGGGGGGGCGCATCTGGCAGGGAGATGCATTCAGGGCCAATGGAGCCCAAATCAAATGCACCTACATATCAACCAAAAAGAGATGCTAGCTGTACAGAATGCTCTGACAGCCTTCAAGGACTATTTTCATCCAGGACAACTACCGATAAAGACAGACAACACCACAGTCATGTGGTACATAAACAAGCTGGGGGGGGTGCCCATTCTTACCCCCTTTGCAGACTAGCCATGGCATTGTGGAACACTGCCTTGACTTATCAAATACATCTACTTCCTCTAAGGAAAGCGAAAGCAAAGATAGTGCTCAAGTTGTTAGGGATGATGGCTTCTACAATAACATTAGTTACATTAGCCAGACTGCACATGAGGTTTCTGCAGTGGTTACTCTTTGTCCAATGGTCACTGCAGTATCTACCTCTTTCTCACCCTATCCTGATAACAGGTTTGTGCAAACAGGATCTTCGCTGGTGGACCCAGACCAGAAATCTAAACACAGGCAGACCGTTTGTCCCCCCCCCTCCGTTGCCACCGTGACCACGGGTGCCTCCCAGATAGGGTGGGGGTCATTATCTAGGGAGGACAGTCCAAGGCACGTGGCAGGAACACAAGGCTTATTTGTATATCAATGTCTTGGAGATGAGAGCGGTGCTTCTGGCGTTGCAAGCACTTTACAGCTTTCTCCATCTTGGGACAATTGCGATCCACTCGGACAATATGTCGGTGGTGTGGTACATAAACAAACAAGGAGGGACCAAATCTTACCCCCTCTGCAGAGAAGCCTTTCGAATGTGGGAGTGGGCAGTGTCTTCTCAACACTTTCTGGTCGCAGCACACATTCCCGGGAAATCCAACATGATAGCCGACAGGCTCAGCAGAGCTATTCTGATGCCTCACGAGTGGTCTCTGAACACACATTGCGGAACAAATTTTTTGAAAATGTTGTCAGCCTTGCTGCAATCTATTTGCCACCCCTCTCAATACCAAATGCAGCAGCTACTTTACCCTAATTCCCCCGGAAGGGGAAGCACCCACAATTGGCCCTCGGGACTTCTCTATGCTTTTCCACCATTCCCCCTGATATCAGAGGTAATTCAGAAAGCAATATCCTTGGGAAGCAAAATGATCCTAATTGCTCCTTACTGGCCTCGACAGATTTGGTTCCCCTTTTTCAGAAGTCATCTAATGGACGAACCGTGGATTCTGGACCCAGTGCCAGATTTGCTGATGTGCACATGTCAGGGGTGTTCCATCCCTCTCTCCACACCCTCAATTTGACATCTTGGCTGCTCTAATTCCATCCCTAGTCAGGCTTCATGACTTTTCTCCTGTGGTTGTACACATTCTGACATCCTCTCACAAACCTTCTACCAGAAAGATTTATACCAGTAAATGGAAAAGATTCTCCTTTTGCGCCCTTGAGAAACCTCGATCCTTACACAGCTCCCATTTCTGCCATTTTAGAGTTCCTTTTTCAATTGTTCCATCAAGGTTCAGCAGCTGCCACTATTAAAGTTCATCTGGCAGCTATTTCTACCTTTCATTTGGCTAATGACCCTAATCTTATGGATCATAGACTGTGTAGAGCTTTCCTTAAAGGGGCCACCTTGTTAAGACCCCCAGTCATGGATCCGGTGGCACCATGGGATTTGAACTTTGTACTCCATAGACTTAAGTCAAGCCCTTTCGAACCTTCAGCAATGTGTGACCTAAAGTTCTTATCATGGAAAACTATATTTTTAGTGGCTATCACTTCTGCAAGGATGGTCTGTGAACTGCAAGCTCTTTCCATTAAGCCCCCTTATTTGGTGTTTCACAGAGATAGGGTCTCCTTATGGACAAACCCTTCCTTTATTCCTAAGCTTTCTTCTCAGGCCAATATTAATCAGTCCATTGAATTACCTGTTTTCTTCCCTAATTTTTCTAACAAGGCAGAGTACAACTGGATGTGCATAGACAATTGTGTTTTTATCTTGACAGAACTAAGAATTTCAGAAGGTCGGATCAATTGTTTGTTTCCTTTTCAGACACAAGGAAGGGCCTTCCAGTTTCTAAAGTCACATTATCTCACTGGATTTCCAACTGCATTTCCTTTGTCTGTACATCCAGTAGCAAAGATCTTCCCTTCAAGGTGAAAGCTCATTCTACCAGGTCTCTGTCTACTTCGGTAGCTTTTCAGGCAAAAATTCCAATAGATGATATTTGTGAAGCAGCAACATGGGCTTCACCTCATAGTTCATACATTCATTACTCACGACAAGTTGGGTATGGCTTCCAGGAACAGGTCTTCCTTTGGTTCCACAGTACTCAGGAGCATTTTCCAATGAGCCACCCAAGATGAAGGTGCTAGGGACCCTGTCCCAAGTGTAAGAATGAAGGCGAGATAGGACTACAGATCATAAAGAAGTTATGCACTTACTATAACGTTCAATGTTTGTAGTCCATCTTGCCCTTCATTCTTACAAACCCTCCCTCCTATCCCCCTCCTTGAGGACCTGAGGATAGAGTGTCTACTGCCTTATTGTTATGTTGGGTCCTTTCGACATGGTTTGTTCTTGTATGTTTCTCCTTGCAGCAAACAAAATCTGGGTTATGTTAGCAGTGCATGATGGGATACCTCCTAGCCACGAGCCAACCAGAAGTTTTTGAGCTATAGAATGGCCGAGTAGGAGCCAAGGTTTGGCTCCGATCCCAAGTGTAAGAATGAAGGGCGAGACGGACTACAATCCTCGAATGTTATGGTAAGTACATAACTTCTTTATTTGAATGATGGGGTTTTCTGTATAGTGAACTGGACAAAGTACCATCCGGTTGTTTATATATGGTTACATCTAGAAAGGAAGTAGACAGCAAGTCATGATTAACCGTAAATTTTATGCCCCATTTATTCTCATTCAAATACTGGACAAATTCTCTTAGATATATAACATCAGATTTCCACACCATCCAGCAGTCATCCAAAAAACGTCGCCAAATATCTATTTCATCAATATTCTCATTCAAATACTGGACAAATTCTCTTAGATATATAACATCAGATTTCCACATCATCCAGCAGTCATCCAAAAAACGTCGCCAAATATCTATTTCTTCAAGAAATATGTTGTGACTGTCCTAGAAGTTTAAAGCGTCGCCCAAAAACAATCTCCAAATTTAGGTATTCACCTCTTCTTACACTCATGGTAGCTATAACAAGCCCTAAATATAGAGTTGCCCAAAAATGGCCGCCAAAAACAGTAATCACCTCTTCCAACACTCAAAGCCCGTTGTAACAAGCCATGCATTTATACAAGCCAAAACGCAACCCCCAAATTGTAGATGTTGCCCAAAAGAGAAATAGTTGTACAGTCCCTGTAGTAATTTTAAGAGAAAATAGCTCCGAGGGCAGTTGTTTACAAACAATGTTCCAAGCACATATTATATATCAGAAAACAAAAAAAGTAAATGAAGCTCGAGCACTATAATGCTTCTGATGTATTAGCTCAAGCAAACGTTTGATACAATGAAGTATGTTGGCTCATATACCCCTTCAAAAAGATGGTACAAGGAAAACATAAATTCCAAAGTCGTGAACTGCTCATAGAAACTCCTTTCTAGCAAATGCCAGCAGCCAAATGAGAACCACACATCTTCTAACACTGTGGCAGCTGCAACGAGCGAGAAATGAAATGTCACCTCAAAAATGGCCTCCAAATCCGAAAGAACGGACAGTGTTCACATTTTTCCAGCAATCATAGCAGTTATAACATACCATGCATTTGTGCAGACCAAAATGTAACCTCCAAATTCTAGCTAATGTCCAAAAGGGAAATAGTTAAAAAAATCCCTGTTCAGATTCTCGATATGAATCACTCCGAGACTGGTTTATTTCAAAACAATGTCACAACACATACTATGTATAAAAAAAACAAAATGACAATGAAGCCTGAACAGAATATTAATTCAGATGTGATAACGCGAGTAAATATTAAGTTAAATGAAGTAGGCTGGCTCATATACCTCTGCAAAAAGCTGGTATAACGAAAGCATAAATCCCAAAAGCGAGAACTGCTCATAAAACTCCTATCCAGCAGACACCACCAGCAGAATGAAACACACAAAAATGACATCAACAGAGGATTCTGCACGGACGGCAGGTGCCAAGGCTCAAAATAGTAAGAAAAGTCACAAAGCAGCCAGCACCCAACTGGAAAGGAGTATTTAATATGTGGCTCCACAAAGCATAAAAGAACAAACCAGTTTTGACCCTTGTGGGCATTGCTCTTTTTGCAAACACATTCTTCAGACAAAAGAATTTACTAGTAAAAACACTTCAAAAGTTTTTTCTATTAATGTTCTAACTGCAGCAGCGATTGGGCCATTTATCTTGCAGTTTGTTCATGCTCAGCTTTTTATGTTGGCCAAACTTCTAGACCCATCAAATTTCCTATTTCAGAACATCTCAGTAATATTAGAATTAAACATCTGACCAATGCTTTGTACAAACATACTATGTCACGTAATACAGCTACATTTAAATTTATTATTGTTGACAGAATTGTGGGCAACAGATCCTTTAAAATAGTTTGGCATAAGATCTTAAATAAAAAATAGAAATCATGGATTGTGAAACTGGGTGGATTATTCCCACCTGTTTTAAATGAGCATTTATAACTGTTTTATGAATGATCAATTAAAGCTTTTGGCTTTGTATATAAATAAGTGGTTGACTACAGGCTGAAGTATACATTGAAAAAGGCCACTGGGATGAAACCGGTTTGTTCTTTTATGTTTTGTGAGCCGCATATTAAATTCTCCTTTCCAGTTGGGTGCTGGCTGCTTTGTGACTTTTCTTACTATTTTGAGCATTGGCACCTGCTGTCCGTGCAGAATCCTCTGTTGCGGTCGCAAATAGAAGTAGGCCTAAGCCACTACCCCTGCTCGTTCATCAGGGAAACCTCTTAGCTTTCCAGCAAGTTCTAAGACCAGTTCTGTTAAAGGAGCATACTCAGGCTCAAACTCAGTACAGTTCAAGCATGGATCAGCAAAATCCAAATCTAGCTTTATTGTTAATTGTTGCATTTGTGGTGCAAATCATGAGTTTAAAAGAGAGAAATGCATAGCATTTGGTCAGCAATGTCACAAGTGTAATAAATGGAACAATTTCCAAAAGGTTTGCAAATCAAGTAAACCTCACAGTTGTAAAGAAAGTTCACACAAAACAAGTTGATCAAGTAGAGCTGAAGCAGTCAACTTTGTGTAGATGATGTATCAGTTCTTGGTGAAAGAGTTGATGCAGTGAATTTATTGGCGAAAAGCAAAGTATTTTGTACTGTTCTGATCAATGGTAAATCCAAGGAGCTTAATGTAGGCACTGGTTCAAAGAGTAATGTTCTATCAGCAGACACATTTGCTAAAGTGAGAACTAATGAACAACTCAATGTGGTCAGTAATGCAAAACTTCTAGGTTGTGGAGGTTAAGAAATTTAAACCAAAGGCTTTAGTGATATTTTCATGTTATTTGGCCAAGAGCTGTTACAACTATGCTGCAACTCCTTCTATGTAGTCCGGAGACCAGTACAGTCTTTATTGCGTCTCAGAGATAGTTTGAGAATAAATCTGCTTTCTTTTACCAAATAAGTTTATCACATAAGTGCATCACCTAATTCTAATTTTTCTGAAGCTATTTTCTCAGGGTATGCTGTTTTTGATAAGTTGGGCAAACTTCCAGTTGTGTATTCCGTGAAGTTAGACCCAGAGATCACTCGAGCAAGCAGACCAGCAAGAAGAGTTTTGATAGCTATGCAAGATAAAGTTAAAGCTCAGTTGGATAAAATGTCTAGTCACAGCACCAAATGAATGGGTTTCGTCCATGTTGGTAGCTCACAAAAAAGGCTCAGACAAAATCAGAATATGTATTGACCGAAGAGATTTGAACAAAGCATTGAAGAGACCGTATCATCCAATATGCACAGTCAGAGGTTGCAGCTCTAATACCAAATGCCACTGTTTTGTCTGTTTTGGATGCAAAGAGTTCATTTTGGCAAGCGATGCTTGATTGCAAATTCTAATTTGTAACCACTTTTGGCACTCTGGTTGGCAGATACAGATTCCTAAGGATGCCATTTAGAATAAATTCTGCAAGTGAAGTCTTTCAGCGTGCACTGGAGCAAATTTTTTCAGGTTGTCCTTGTGCCATAATAGTAGATGATTTATTGGTTGGAGGCAGTGGTGAAGCCTAGCATGACAGAAATGTAAAGAGAGTTCTAGACATAGCACATGAAGTAATCTTGAAGCTAAATCCTCTGAAGTGCAAATTAAGACTTCCAGAAGTTAAATATGTAGGTCATTTATTTACCAGTACAGACTTAAGACCAATCGAACCAAGCAAGCAGATATTATTGAGATGTCAGCACCAGACAGTGTTCCAAGCTCTGCAGCGTTTCCTTGGAATGGTCAACTATTTAGGCAAGTTTATACTAGATTTCAGTGAGTTGACAGCACCTTTGAGAGCCGACATACAAAAATGTTGCATGGTCATGGTTAGAACAGCACCAGAAAGCATTTGAAGACCTTAGGCAGAAATTTGCTACCCCACCTACATTAAGATCCTATGATGTGAGCAATCCAGTCATTCTTTCTTGTGATGCTTCAATTTTTGGTCTTTGTGCAGTTTTACTTCAGGAGGGTAGACCAGTAGCCTATGCATCTAGAACACTTACCCAACCTGAGATGCAGTGTGCTCAAATTGAGAATGAACTTTTGGCAGTAGTATTTGCACGTTCCAAGTTTCATGATTATGTTTATGGTCGAGTATTCAGATTGAAACAGATCATCAACTTCTAGTTACTATTCTAAAGAAGCCTATACATTCTGGTCCAGCAAGATTACAAAGAATGATGTTCAAACTGCAAAAGTACAACTTCAAAATGGTCTACATGAAAGGCAAATTGCTCTGTCTAGCTGATACCTTATCCAGACTGCCCAGAAATACGATGGAACAGCTTGACACAGCGGATTTTGAACTTTGACCTAATGGCAGTGCATAATTTTTCTACCACTAGACTTGAGTTAAGAGATCACACGAAGACTGATCCAGTTTTGTACAAGTTCAATCACTGCATTAATGGTGGATGTCCATCAAATCAATCTAGTGTGCTACCTGAAGTGCAGACCTATTTCCTTACAGAGATAAAATGTTGATGGAAGATGGCATTATTTTCAAAGGTCCTAAAATTGTTGTTCCTGCTTCCTTACAACAAGAATATATCCAGATTTTGCATCGTGATCACCCTGGTTCCACATCCAGTAAGAGAAGAGTGAGATAATTTTTGGCCTTCATTACCGAGACATTGATAAAGTACTTTCTTCTTGCTCAGTATGCAATAGTACTAGATCGCATTTGCAAAGAGAACCACTTCAACTAAGTGTAGTTCCTGAACTGTCGTGGTCAGCCATTGCAACTGATATCTTCGAGTGGAACAAGCAACACTATTTAGTATTGGTAGACTCTTATTCAAATTGATTTGAGATTGATCTACCTAACCTAACTTCCACTGCTGTTATTGCTAAGTTGAAACTTCATTTATCAGGCCATGGTAGTCCACGCAGTTATTTCTGACTATGATACTCAATTTACTAGTCAGTTATTCCAGAAATTTGCAAGAGAATGAGACTTTGTACATGTCACAAGCAGTCCTGAATATCCACAGTCAAATGGTCTAGCTAAATAGTGCAGAGTGCAAAGCAATTATTTGAAAGGTCAAAGGGTGATAACACAGGCATACTTTGGAATTTGTGTAATCTCAGAAACATACCCCATGACGATATTCTTGGCTCACCTGCTCAGACTTCTTTCCCGACAAACCAGAAAATGAGAATACGAATGGCAAAAGGTTTTGACCAAATTGGTCAGATCACAGGCATTTGTTCTGAGCCAAGGTCCTACCTTACAGAATACGAAGGTGTACAGTACCAGAGGAATCATAGACATATTCTTTTTGTACCAGAATTATCGTCATCATCGTCACAACATTGTTTCTGTGATGTAGGTTCTGAATCTCGGAGTGAACCAAATGTTTCTATCTCAGAGTGTGTTAAAAATGTCTGATTCCATTCCTGAAGATGTTCCAAAAACTCCAAAGGTCGAGCATTGTGTAGAGACTGTTCCAGTTGTTAAATCCAATTCCCAGTTTTATGTCACACGATATGGATGAATATCTAAGCCAAGTGCGAAATACGCAGCAACATGGACTTACATAGTTATTTAATCTTGTATAAATTCTGTGATTTCTGCATGTCAGATTCATAACGTTGTATAATCTATTTTCTCAAAGAGAGAGTATGTACATCAGAGTATATGTGATGTCTGCTGTGTCTTTAAGAAGCAAGTCAAAGACTGCGTGTGCATGTATAAATGTTAGACACATGATATTCATAGTGCCATTTTGAGAGAGCAGCCAAAGAGAAAAGGCATGCATGATCACAGTAGTAGTTCTAAATACCTGTGGTTTAGGAAATCCCAGCACCAAGCCTTATGGTGCTTAGGTAGGGGCTGTTGGAGCAGAGGTGATCCCTTCAGTGGAAGCAGACCATGTAGTTAAAGGGGTCTGAAAAAACGGGGTATAGAAAACCCTTAATGAGAGGGCCAGATCAGCACTCCTGAAGGCTTGCCTAGCTGTCCATTTCCGGAGGGAGTTGGCGGTGGTGGTTATCTTATCACCTGTGTGGATATTGCATCTCGTAGGACAAGTGGCTGTGAAAAATTTTATTCAGAGGCTATGCCATGCCATTTTTCCCCAGACCACCACTTCAGAGGTTGCTGTGGCTGAATGCTATACCCTGCTAACTGTGAGCATTCCGTGGAAAAAGAGCCATCCATGGGGTGTCACACCAGACCAGAAAGAATCAGGAGTCTACTGAAGGTTGTTTTGAGTTCCAAAGAAAAGCATGGACCTTTGGCCAGTACTGGATCTCAGCAGCCTAAATCTGTTCGCAAGAAAAGGACC
This sequence comes from Protopterus annectens, assembly GCF_019279795.1. Classification (NCBI taxonomy): domain Eukaryota; kingdom Metazoa; phylum Chordata; order Ceratodontiformes; family Protopteridae; genus Protopterus; species Protopterus annectens. Next base: position 1,215,096,386 of record NC_056729.1, read on the forward strand.
CCATTCAGAATGGTCATAGTGTCAGCGATATTGTCCTTCCGCAAGGCAAATGACTGGAATGTGCTCTGTAGACTTTCAGGGCACCTGCTTCTGTGTAAAGATATCAAAGGAATCCATACATTTCCTGCACTTTCAGTTAGAGCTGTGTCCTTTTATCTCACCATAGCCCCCTCAGGTATTCACCAAATGCATGACAGTAGTTGATGCCTAACTGCAATTAAAAGGGGATCTGCATATTCCCATATGTAGATGATTAGCTCCTAGCTGCAACAGAGAGAGTACTTTTTACAGTTCTGCCTATCTTTAGGCATCTCAAACTATCCAAAGTCACAGGTGCAGCCCTCACAGCAAATTATTTTTATTTTATCTTATTGGATGTCGTCTGGGCACAACCTCATGAGGAGTATTTCTCACCCTAGAAAGACAGTCCTCCTTTCAGCACTCTGTGAATCGTTTACCATCATCAGAAACCCTAGTTCTCTGCATCATGGCATCTACAGTTTCCATGGTACATCATGCCAAGTTTCACACAAGGATTCTCTTGTGGAAGTTATACACACAGTGGTCCCAACTGACATGCTCCCAGTCATACATGAACCATTTAAGCTGGTGGTTGATGCTCCAACTCCTTTGTTTAGGAAGACAGATGTTCTTAAGGCTGGCGTCGGTCAGGCGCGCATTACTGGCGTGTCAATGCGTCAGGTACTAATCGCGGTCGCATGACATATCCTCAGTCTTTTTGCAGAAGCAGTTTTGAGTGCAGGTTGGCGTTCTGAAATCTTTCCGAAACTGGAGTTTCAGACCGAAACAGAGTTGGCAACATTTTTTTTTCTTGCCTCAGTATTTTACCGGATGTCAGAAAAAGTGAATAACTGTATTTCTTGTGGGAAACAGATACCTCATAGGGATTACCATACCTTGTGTATACCTTGTTTAGGGCCTGAGCACGACGTTGTTGGTTGTTGTGCTAGGTTAAGAGGAGGTTAGACTGTGCCAGGTAAGTGTTTGGGAAGCGTTGCAATTATAAAATGCCGTGGGATGCTCCGCTGCCCGCTTCGTCCAGGAAGCAAGGACAAAACAGTTCTTTAGGAGGCTCAGTGGAGCCTGAGGTTTTGCCAGGAGTTTCCATGGAGTCCCAGGCAGAATCTTTACTGTTACAGGATGTACCTTCTCAGGAGGTAGGCCAGGCTGAGGGGCTTCTCAGGTGACTGTTCTTCCCTCTCTTCCCAAGGTAGTTAGAGCCTCTCCTTCTGTTGCCAAAACTTCTTTGAGAGGTAGGCCTAGTTTAGCTTCAGTGGGGGCTCTCCCTAGCATTTCGGTTCTGTACCTAAGAAACATATGCTTAAAATGGCAGAAGATTTGATTACTATGATTAGAGGTTCTATGCCTGATAAGAGGCCTAGGGTGGAACCAGAGTTTGATTGTTTTGAACAGTGTTCAGAGGCTTCAGGGTCTTCTGGAAGACTTGCAGGAGTGTCCTACTTATTCTGATTCTGATGTGGATGATTCCACTCCTACAGCTACTCCTCCTGAGGATTTCTCATTTTCAGAGACTCTGCATTCCATGAGGGAGCACTTTAAATGGGAAGGCCAGGATTACTCTGATTCCAGGAAAAGGCTTAGGGAATTCTTGTTTTACCCCAGCATAGGCCCTTAGCTATTCCTCCTGTGTTGAATGTGGTGGAAGATGTTTTTGCAGAGGCTTCCTGAACCCTGACTCTTTGCCTCCTGCTCCTGTTAAGCCTGATAGGTATTATAGCTCATAAGTATTTGTTTAAGAGTCCAGAAACTATTTCTCAAGGGCCTAAAGGTGTTAAAGCTTCTGTGGTTAAAAATCCTGTTCCCACTGATAAAGAGGCAAGGGCTTTGGATAGGTGGGGAAAGAAAGTGTATACTTCTTCCACTCTAGCCATGAGAGCATTGAATTGTCAGTTTCACATGCTAAAATATCAGAATTACCTCCTTTCACAATTGAAATCTAAGGTGGATGCTTTGGCAGGAGGTATTGAGTGTAAAGAGTTGCTGGATTTGGTTCATGTGTCTGAACAAGTGGGTAAGCATTCTTTGCAATGTGGTTTTGATGCTGTACAAGCCTCCTCGAGGGTGGCTACTAGTTCTGTTCTTCGCAGGCATGCCTGGTTGAAGGATCAGAATTTAGCTGAGCATGTTAAGACAAGGATTTTGGATGCTCCTTTACAGTCTGATGTGTTGTTTGGATCGCCTGTGGAAGCAGTTTTAAAGAAAATGGAGGACAAAGCTAAGTCTATGCAAACTGTTAAAGATTTTTGCAGGTGCAGCCACCCGAATTTAGTAGAAATTGGGGTGGACATATCCTGCTTCTGATTCTCAGTCTTTTAGGCCTAGAACAGGAGTTCGCCTGCTCAGACTTCTGGTGAGGGCAGGGGTCAGTCCTTTCGTAAACAGACCCAATGACCTGTCTTTTCAGCTGCCAGTAGATTGGCAGCTCCTTTGGGAGGTAGACTGTCTGTTTGCAAAGCAAATTGGGATTTAATTACTCAAGACAAATGGGTGTTGGATATCATGCACCACGGTTACAGATTTTATTTCCATACAATGCCCCTTTCAAAGGCATGCCAGACGTTCCTCCTCCACAAAGAAAAGAGGCTCACAAGCAAGTTTCTCAATTACTCCAGATGGGGCCATTCAGCCAGTCCCTGTATCAGAAAGGGGCCTAGATTTTATTCTCGCCTGTTCCTAGTACCAAAGAAGGGAACACGTGGAGACCAATTTTGGATTTATCTCTCCTCAACACTTTTCTGGACATTCCCAAGTTCAAGATGTTGACGTTACAACAGCTTTTACCTCTGCTGGGCAAAGATCACTGGATGGTAACTCTAGATCTCAAGGAAGCTTACCTTCATGTGCCTATCAGGCTGAGTTGCAGGAAGTATCTGCGGTCGAGGCTGGAAATTCTCATTATCAGTTCTCTGCATTGCCCTTTGGCTTATCTACTGCGCCCACAGTATTCACAAAGGTTCTGGCTCCAGTGATAGCTTACTTCAGGCTTCAAGGAATTCAAATCTATCCTTACTTGGGCGACTGCCTGATTCTGGCTCAAGAAAAGGAAGACCTTGTACAGCATCTGGAACATGTTATTGCAGTGCTAAGATGCCTAGGGTATTCTGTGAACGAAATAAAGTCCAGTCTAGTACCCTCTCAAGACATGTGCTTTCTGGGTGTGAGACTGAATACAGCAGCCCAGATGGCCTTTTTACCCCGGACAAACAACAGAGTCTATCACTTTACTTCCATCAACTATCTCATCAGTCCGTGCTGACTGCAAGGACAGTCCTTCAAGCATTAGGGTTCATGGCATCTTGTATTCTGGTGCTTCCCAATGCCAAACTGCATATGACGAAGCTACAATGGTATCTCAAAAATGTATGGACACAGCACTGCCAGGATTTGGACACTGTCATTCAAATAATACCTTGCCTTCAAAAAGAATTTTTGTGGTGGGCTCAGGAATGTCACCTAAACAAGGGACTCTCTGTGACCCGGGCAGAGGCGAGTCAGATTTTAACGACAGATGCCTCGGACATTGCTTGGGGAGCTCATCTAAATGGAATGTGGATACAAGACATGTGGCCTGCCAGACTACTGCATCTGCATATCAACATGAAGGAGATGTTAGCAGTCCACTTTGCATTAATGGCTTTCAAGGAGTTACTTCTTCCAGGGCAGGTGTTGATTCTAACAGACAACACAACTGTCATGTGGTACATCAACAAGCAAGGGGGAACACATTCTTATCCTCTATGCAGGCAAGCAATGATTTTATGGGAGACACTAACTCTTCAGGCAAGGTTTCTGCCAGGAGCACAGAACTCCTTAGCAGATGTGTTAAGCAGACAAATCATGGATCCCCACAGTGGAAACTGGATCTTCATGTATTTCAAACATTGACAGTGTCATGGGGAACTCCAGACATAGATCTGTTCGCTTCTCCACTAAACCACCAGCTGCCACAGTATTGCACAAAGGGGTTTCATCACACAGCTTGGAAAGTGGATGCTCTGTCTTTCAATTGGAAAAACCTTCATGTGTATGCCTTTCCTCCTCTACCTCTTCTTCCAAAGGTACTATTAAAGGTCAGACAAGACAGGCCAAGGATGATTTTGATAGCTCCAGATTGGCCTCGGCAACACTGGTACCCACTACTACGGAGTCTGGTAAGGAAGCCTCCATGGCCTTTGCCTCTGATTCCTCATCTATTGTCTCAGCAGGATGGTCATCTGCTCAATGTCAAGCTTCACTCTCTTCATCTAACAGCCTGGCATATTCTGTGTTGAAACACAGCAGGTCTCAACTTCCTCAACAAGTTTTAAATGTGATTATGGAAGCTAGAAGACCTAGTACAAGGAAAGTGTACGCACGAAAATGGAAGAGATTTTTATTTTGGAGTACAGCAAAGAATTTGCAGGTTTCTGAGCCTAATTTGAGTGCGGCTCTTCAATACCTTACTGAGTTATTGGACAAAGGTTTGTCCTTCTCTTCTATTAAGATTCATGCTGCAGCGATTTCAGCTCACTATGATTGTGACCCACCATTGTTTTCACATCCTTTGTTCAAGCAGTTTCTTAGAGGGGCAAAGAATATAAGACCCCATACCCCCGTGAGCTCCTACTCCTGCTTGGGATCTCAATTTTGTGTTGGAAAAACTTACTCTACAACCTTTTGAGCCGCTACTGCTGAATTGAAATACTTGTCATGGAAGACTGCTTTTCTGTTGGCTATTACTTCTGCAAGAAGGGTGTCTGAGTTGCAGGCCCTTATGGCAGTAGAGCCATTTTGATTTTCCATAAGGATAGGGTATCATTACGTACTAATCCTTCCTTTATGCCTAAGGTGGTTTCTAGTGTGGCTTTAAACCAGGCTATTCATTTGCCTACTTTTTATGCAGACCCCCAAGATAAAGGGAAAAGATTTTGCACACTTTAGATGTACACAGGCGACTAAGGATTTTAGGCAGTCTCAACAGTTGTTTGTTTCTTTTGCTTTGAGTTGCCTGTGTCAAAACAAACTATTTCTAGGTGGATTGGCTTTTGCATTGCATTTTGTTATTCCCATCATGGCAAGGAGATTCCAGCTGGGATTAGGCCTCATTCCACTAGGGCTGCTGCCACTACAACAGCATTTCTAAGGGGTGGCAACTAAGGATATTTTGGAAGCAGCTACTTGGAGTTCAGTGCATACTTTCTCTAAGCATTATCACCTTCCTATCTACTCTAAGTCTAGGGCTGGTTTTGCCACAGCTGTTTTGCAAGGCATGTTGTCAGCTCCTGCTTCTTTATGATTTGCCAGCCTCCCTTACCTCTGCTTTGGGATTCTACCCAATAGTAAGGACTGCAGCAATGGGGAACGAAGAACATAGTACAGTTTTGTACCTACCATAAATGTAGATGTTCGAGATCCCCCTCCTTCCCCTCTGTGTTTAGGGGTGGTTGTGTAGGTGAGGTTTCATGCTTATATTTTTTGTATGTGTCCTTGTATATCTTGTACATATTTTTGGTGCAGGTATTTTGGGCCTTGTCTTTTTAGGGTCTTCTGACATCTGGGGCAAGAAAAGACTGAGGATATGACGTCGGTCATGCGCATTAGTACCCTGACGTACTGGCGTCAGTCTAATGCCCTGACCGGCCTGTCAGCCTTATACTCGGGCCGACTGGATGCGGACTATACCCAATAGTAAGGACTGCAGCAATGGGATCCTCGAACATCTACATTTATGGTAGGTACAAAACTGTACTTTTGTTCTGCTTTCCCAAACAGCAGTTGAAGCCTCCTCTCTAGGGTGGGGTGGGGTGTGGTGCATTTCGAGGGCGGATAGTCCGAGGAATATAGAATCAGACTAGGCTCAGCCTTCATATCAACATCTTGGAGATGAGGACAGACCTCTCAGCATTGCAGGAATTTCAGGATCTTCTGCCCTCAGGGATGATAGAAATTGTGATGTCTCCTCTCTGGGCCAGTAATTATGGAGCCTGAATTCTCACCACTGACACTGAAGGGCATTCACTTGGAACAAAAATAGATACACACAATATTTCCAGATGCAGGTCTTTGCATCAAGCCCAATTTCCCTTAAGAGCACGCAGGGAACGCACTCAGCCCAGGAGCTGGGTTTCCCTCTTTCCATGCCTCCAGTAAGACTCCCCACTCTCACAGCTATAAACTTGAATCCTCAGCTGAGTGTCCAAGACAAGTCCTCCATCACTATCTTTGTGAAACGAGTGCTCTGTGTCCTCCCTGCTCCAAGTAGTTGACACACATGCACACTGTTTGACATTTGATTTTCACACACGTGGGAAAGGCTGGTACAGATTTACTACCTATGCCCTTCTGCCCAGACTATAAGGTAGTTACTTCCACCAGACACTTCAAAGCCAGCTACTCTAAGGTTTTTACAAGGGTACTGATTTATACTGAGTGAAATTAATACTAATACAAGTGGTAGTGTTTGAGCAGTGCAGCAGGGCTCTCAGGAGTGACCACAGCATCACCAAATAAACATAAGTATTCTCAGAAGTTAAAATATTCTCTAAAGGACCAACCACGGTGAGAAATTTAAATATATTTAATAATAAATAATGAACATGAAAGTACTAAATATCTATTTACAGTAAACACCAGCTTTTCAGTCACAGGAAATATTCAAATAACATAGATGAATAGATTCACACAGATACAGAAAAACGGTGCTTAACTGATCATAATGTATTTTCCTGACTGATCTAGCATTACTATTTCCTGCTTACTTACTAAAGCAAGGGAAGATGAAGTGGGTGAGAGATCCTTTGTCAGGTTTTAAAAACAGAGTGCTCTGAGACTTCAGTCTCATCTTGTACTAAAACATCATTTTAGTACTGGATTACAGAATGGCATCACATACATCTAGACGTCTGACTTCTGGTTCCCATAATACCAAGCTGCCAGGATTTAGCACTGTTGTGTTACCTTACACAACTAGAGCTTTGCTAAGGTGTGTTGCAGCTTCTGGAAGTCATAAAACAATTTCAAACTTCCACCCTTCCGGAGTAGCAATTAGTTCACCACAAGGACAATACAGAAGGCTTCCTAGTGCAAACTTTGTGTCTCTGGCTGCATTGAGACTTGTGAGATGGTCTTTATGGCCTAAATTAAGTAATTTAACTTCAGGATATTGTTCTAAAAGTTAGCCTAGTCTGAGCTTAACCTCTTCTCTTCCAGTATCCTCTGTTACAATAATTTCAACAGTTTAAGTACAGTCTGACATACAGGTGTATTTCTTTTTTTTCTGTCCGACAGGACCCACTGTTGGTACATTTTTAACACAAGCAGCTTTACAAATACATTTTCAACATAAGCACCTGTGCAAATCAGTTTGATATACAAATGACATGTAATTCTTTACAAGACTGTAGCTAGCTATGCTGGCATATGTTACACTTCCGCTCCCCTACTTCTCCTAGCATAGCTGGCAGTACCTCACTCACATCATCAGAGCAAAATACAGATATGTCAGTAGTCTGGTACATCAGTGAATGGGCAGGAACTAAATCCTACCCTTTTTGCAGAGAGACCTTGAGGGTAAGGGAGTGGGTGTTCGATTCAGGTCACCTTCGTGGGGCAATGCACATTTTGAGGAAGTCCAGCTGGCTAGCAGACAGGCTCAGTAGGTCTGCCTTAATGCCTCACAAGTGGTCTTTCAGTCCACAAGCAGCTCAACAAATATTCAGTCACTGGGGCCGGCCTTGCTACAGTTTGATTACCTCTCTATCCAGTACCATATGCTAAAGCAATTTTGCCTTAGTACACCCAGAAAGGCAGTCACCCAGGGATGCCCTATTCTGCCAGTGGTCCCCCCAGTTGTCTTTATATCCCCACCTCTTTCTTCCCTTAATAACCAAAATTTTTCAGAAGGCATCAACTTGCAAATCACAGATAATTCTCATTGCCCTATACTGGCCTAGACAGATTTGGTTTCCATTGCTTAGATATTGCTTGAGGAAACCCCCTTGGCTTCTAGATCCACGACTGGATCTTCTCTCAACCTTCCAGCCATCTCGTCTGGACTTTCACAATTTAAAGTTGACTGCTTGGTTTCTCCAATGCCCCTAATGGGCAGGCATACTTCTCTTTCAGAGGATGTAGTTCACATTTGCCTGTTTCTCAGAAACAATCCGCTCAAAAGACTTATAAGAGTAAATGGAAATGTTTCTCTATTTGGGCTTCCAATCAGTAGTTTGGTTCTTACTCCATTTTTATTGCAGATGATGTCCTTCATGGATGCATCTGCAGTCATAACAAATGGGTTGTCCTGTCGTCAGGCAGCCCTTCGGTCGGCCGGATTCCAAAGTCTGGGTCCGGCTTCGGCTGATGTCGCACTTCACCCGACATCATCTCTGCTGGTCTTCGGGTATAAAGGCATCAGCCAACGCCATTTTCCCCAGTCTTTCTTGCCGCGTGGCGCCCGAAGCAGAAGCTGTTCTCAAGTGCCGGTCGGTCAGATCCAGAGATTACTACTACCGAATACTACTTCGAAGACTTCTAAAAAGCTAAGTACCCCGTTGGGGACTCTTTCTTGCCTCAGCCGATGTCAGAAAAAGTCAATAACTGTTTAACTTGTGGGAAACAAATACCTCATAAAGATTTCCACTCTTACTGTTTGCCTTGCTTAGGCCCAGACCACGACGTAGCAGCCTGTTCGGCCTGTGCTTCCTTCAACTGACGAACGCTTAGGCGTCGGTCGGAGTTTGCTGAACAGTTTTTCGGCTCAGATTTTGCGTACATTATGCCGTCGGATCCTCCGACTACCCAAATTGTTAAAAAACGCAAAGAAAAAGGCCAACACTCGCGGTCCACGGTTTCGGCCGAAACCACGGTTAAGCAAGCCGCGAGTGTCTCGGTTTCGGCCGAAACCGAGAAAACTGGTCAATCTTCAGCCGAATCCATGACTACTTCTGAGGCTCCTGCTACCTTACCTGAATCAGCCTCAGAAATTTTGCCTACAACTGTGGTTCCTACTGATTTATCAGACACCATCCCTTTGGATATCTCTACCCCAGCACGTGGTGCTGCTAGGCTTCCTGCAGCCATGTCTATTAAGGCCTTTGCCAGGGCTAAAGCAGCCAAATCAGCTAAATCAGTGCCTGTTAAACCACGCTCACTCAGGCCCACTTCTAGTTCACAAATGCTTACTCTGGCAGAAGATTTAATATCCTTAATTAGGGGATCCCAATCTCACCCAGACAGGGCCTCTCAGCCCCAGAAAAGAGACCTAGGGCAGAGCCCCCCGAGCCTGTGTCCTCTGATGATTCTGCGGATGACTCAGACATTACAGACCAGCCAGAGGCTCCTTTTTCCAATTATGAAGATTCAGATGCTGAAGAATCCATTCCAGCTGCCTCTCCACCAGAGGAATTCTCCTTTGGGGAAACCTTACATGCCATGAGAGAACAATTCCAATGGCAGGGACAAGATTTCTCTGATTCAAGAAAAAGGCTTAGGACTTTTCTGCACTTACCACAACATAGGCCCTTAGCTATACCTCCTGTCCTGTCTGTTGTGGACGATGCATTTAATGATGTCTGCACTGCACCTGATTCTTTACCTCCAGCCCCTGCCAAACCAGATAGATTTTACAGGGTGCCAGACACTCATCACCACCTATACAAGGCCCCACTTGCAGACCCCGAAACTATATCCCAGGGGCCTAAGGCAGTAGCCTCGACCACAGCAAAAATCCCTATTCCCTCTGAAAGGGAATCCAGGTCCTTAGAGAGATGGGGGAAAAAAGTCTACACCTCTGCTACTCTCTCAGCTAGAGCTTTAAACTGTCAGTTTCACATGATCCAATACCAAGAGTTTATGCTTGATCAGTTTATTAAAAAGCTGTCCTCTGATGAATCTTTAGATAAGAAATATGTATTAGAAATGGTGAATAACATCCAACAGGTTAGTAACCATTCTTTAAAATGTGGCTATGATGCACTGGAGGCTTCATTTAGATCAGCCATGACTGGCACAGTGATAAGAAGGCATGCATGGTTGAAAGAACAGGACTTACCGGATCATGTTAAAGCTAAGCTATTGGATGCTCCTATGGATAAGGCCAGTCTATTTGGGGAACCTGCCCAGCAGGTAATGAAGAAAATGGAAGAGAAGGCAAAATCTGTACAAACAGTTAAAGATTTCCTACAGGTTCAGCCCCCAAGGTTTAGCAGGAACTGGCCTGCCAAAATTGGTCCTTTCCTGACTCCACAAGATCACAAAGGGGCAGGAACAGACGCTCTAGGGGCAGAAATCAATCCAGAGGAGGTGCCTACAGAGGACGACAGTGGCAAGGCAATAACCGAGGCACAGACACAACCACTGCCACTGCAACTGGACAATCACAGTGACTTGGCTCTGTCTCCGCCTACCAGGGAGCAATTAGCAGCACCATTAGGCGGAAAGTTAGCCTTATTCTCGAAAAATTGGCACTATATCACAAAAGACAAGTGGATTTTGCAAACTATAGACCAAGGCTACCGGTTCCACTTCCACACTTTACCAGTAAAAAGAGGAATGCCAAACCTGCCCCCAAATCAAAAAATAGAAGCCCTGCACCAGATAGCGGAATTAATAAAAATGAGAGCTGTAGAAAGAGTACCAATAACAGAACAGGGCAAAGGATTCTACTCCAGACTCTTCCTAGTACCAAGAAAAGAGAAAAACTGGAGACCTATTCTTGACCTGTCCATCTTAAACACATACATCATTGTCCCAAAATTCAAAATGCTGACCCTACAGCAACTTCTTCCCATGCTGGGCAAGGAGTGTTGGCTGGTAACTCTAGATCTCAAGGAGGCATACCTGCACGTCCCCATTCGACCAAATTGCAGAAGATACCTCAGATTTCTTGCAGGATCAGAGCACTATCAATTCTCAGCATTGCCCTTTGGCTTATCTACTGCCCAGAGTATTCACAAAATGCCTGGCATCAGTAATCGCCACTGCAGAGTACAGGGAATCCAAATTTATCCATACCTGGACGACTGCCTGTTACAAGCGGACAACAAAAGCAAGCTGACAACAGATTTACAAAGGGTCATTTACTTGCTACAAGCCCTGGGATACACAGTCAATTTACAAAAGTCAAGGCTGATACCATCCCAGACAAGAACTTTCCTGGGCTGAATTGGACACAGTAAAACAGATGGCATTCCTAACTGCAGAAAAACAAAAAGAGCTTCCTCTTTACTTCTTGGCATTAACAAAGCAGAACAAACTAACAGCAAGAAAAGTTCTGCATACCTTGGGCTTCATGGCATCATGCATAATCTTGGTCCCACATGCCAGACTGCATATGAGAAAGTTACAGTGGTACCTAAAGAATTTATGGTCTCAACACAGGCACAGCTTAGAAACAGAAATACCACTAATCCCATGCTTAAAACAGGAGTTCCTATGGTGGGCTCGGGCATGCCAGTCAAACCCAGGCTTACCCTTCCACAACCTTCGAGCAAACCAAACCATCACAACGGACGCCTCAGACCTAGGATGGGGGGCACACATGCTGGACAAATGCATAAGGACTGTGGACTCAGGACCAGCTGCACCTGCACATAAACCAAAAGAAATGCTGGCAGTAAAACTGGCAATCCTAAAATTCAGACCATTCCTCAAAGAAGGCCATTTGATGATAAGGACAGACAACACCACAGTCGTGGTACATCAACAAACAGGGAGGCACTCATTCTTACCCCCTATGCAGAATGACTTTGGACCTTTGGAATCTGGCTCTCAGCTACAACATCCAGTTACAGGCAATATTTGTACCGGGAAAAGAGAACACCCTAGCAGACATTTTAAGCAGAACCACCTCGGATGCTCACGAATGGATGCTACACCCGGACATCTTCAAGGCCATCACAAAGAAATGGGAAATGCCACAAATAGATCTATTCGCTTCCCCACTAAATCACCAGCTCAAAAGATTCTGCACAAGGACATTCCACCCACTTGCATGGAAGGTGGACTCTCTATCCTTCAGCTGGAAAGGCCTGACAGCATATGCATTTCCACCTCTTCCCTTGATGCACAAGGTACTACTGAAAATCAAAGAGGAACATCCAAGGATAATTCTGATAGCTCGAACTGGCCAAGACAACACTGGTACCCATTGCTGAGGAGCATGTCTCGGGAGAAAATGTGGTCAATACCCTGATGCCTCTGATGTTAACTCAGAACAACTACAACATCATACATCCAAACCTAAAAACCTTGCAACTGACTGCCTGGAACATCACATAGCAGTAACTAACCCAGACCTTTCACAAAGGGTTAAAGACATTATCCTTGAAGCCCGCAGACCTTCAACAAGAAGGAACTATGCAGGAAAATGGAAAAGGTTCGTCATTTGGAGTACTGAAAGAGGAAAAGATGTGTCAAACATAGATATTGCTAACATTCTGGAGTACTTGGCAGAGCTTCTACATACAGGCCTGTCCTATTCCTCCATCAAGATACATGCATCAGCTATTTCAGCAGAATACAGCTTTGATCCTCCTGTCTTTTCACATCCTCTACTCAGGCAGTTCCTCAGAGGGATCAAGAATGTAAAACCTCCTAGGAAACCACCATTACCAGCATGGGACTTGAATTTTGTACTAGAAAAGTTGACACTCCCTCCGTTTGAACCAGCAGCAACAGCAGATCTACAACACCTGTCATGGAAAACTGCTTTCCTACTGGCTATTACTTCAGCAAGGAGGGTTTGAACTACAGGCCTTAATGGCAGTGCAACCCTTCCTAATCTTCCATCAAGATAGGGTGTCCATGAGAACTAATCCTACATTTATGCCTAAGGTGGTATCCAGAGTGTCTTTAAACCAGGCAATCCACCTACCTACCTTCTTTCCCAATCCACAAAACAGAGGTGAAAGAATAATGCATACCTTGGATGTACATAGACAGTTACGCTACTACCTGGACAGAACCAAAGGTAACAGAAAAACTGACCAGCTCTTTGTAGCCTATGCAACAGGAAGGGAAGGAAAAGCAATTTCCAAACAGACAATCTCCAAATGGATAGGAAATTGCATAAGATTCTGTTACTCCTACCATGGAAAACCAATTCCACAGAACATAAGACCTCATTCCACAAGGGCTACAGCCACTACCACAGCTTTCTTAAGAGGAGTGGCAACCAAGGACATTATTGAGGCGGCTACTTGGACCTCCGTGCATACATTTGCCAAGCATTATAATTTACCTCTATATTCTAGATCCCGAGCAGGGTTTGCCACTGCTGTACTGCAAGGGATCCTGACTACACCATAATTTTTATTCCTCCTCCCCTAGTTTGGCTATGGTATTCTACCCATTTGTTATGACTGCAGATGCATCCATGAAGGACATAGTACAGTTTTGTACCTACCATAAATGTAGATGTCCGAACTGGATAGCATCTGCAGTCAGGATTACCCTCCCTCCTTCTCCTCTGTGGTACTCCTAGGGTATTTACCCTCCTAATAGCTAGCTGGGGGGGGAGTCTCTTATGGTGTATTTGTTTGTATATATGTACATACATGTTTATTTTTTGTGTTTGCCTTCTACTATTTTGGAAACATTGGCTTTTATCCAAAATTTAGCTTTCCAAGAGGGCAATTGGCATCTGGGGCAAGAAACACTGAGGAAAATGGCGTCGGCTGATGCCTTTATACCCGAAGACCAGCAGAGATGACGTCGGGTGAAGTGCGACATCAGCCGAAGCCAGACCCAGACTTTGGAATCCGGCCGACCGAAGGGCTGCCTGACGACAGGACAACCCATTTGTTATGACTGCAGATGCTATCCAGTTCGGACATCTACATTTATGGTAGGTACAAAACTGTACTTTTTGCAGTTTCTATCTTCCTTGTTTGAAGTAGATTGTAGCTATTCTACTGTCAAGGTATCGTTGGCTGCCATTTTCAGTTACCACCCTTGATACCAGAACACTACCTTGCCCCCTCACAAATCAGGCAAGATCTTCCTCAAAGGGGTGTTCTTTCTCCCATTAAGGACCATAACTCCCCCTGAGATTTAAGTAACGCCATATTCAAGCCAGCATCATCTGAAGACCTTAAGTATTTATCTTGGAAATTAATTTTTGTGGTGGTGGTGGCTATTGCTTCAGTTTGAAGAATTTCAGAACTATATGCCTTGTCTGTTGATGAGCCATGTCTGATTTTTCATAAGGAAAGGGTCTCCTTAAAACCTACTTCATCCTTTATTCCCAAGATGATGCCTGAAAGTAATATTAATTAGTCTGTTAATATTCTATTATTTCCAAATTATTCAAACAAATAATGACAAGATTTTATTTACACAGAACCAAGGTTTTTTTGAAAAGACAACCAAATGTATCATTTGCTTCTAATAAGCTTGGCTCAAAAGTTTCTAAACAATCTTTATCTAGATGGCTGTTGCATCTCTTTTGTCTGTTCTGTGAACAGCAAGATTAGCTTCAAAATGTCCACAGAGTTTTTCAGGAAGTCCTCCATTGAGGACATTTCTGCTGCAGCCACTTGGTATATGCTACACACCTCTTGCAAACACTGTTAATTTAGATATTAGTTCTAGAACCAGAACTGCCTTTGGAACTTTAGTTCTCAGAGGTATCCTGTCATGAATCCACCTGAGAACTCAAGTAGGTTGGGACTCTGTTCCAATTGACAGATCAGAAGGACTGATGAGATAGAGTATGGGAGTTGTGGTACCATCTGATACATCATTCTACCCCACATCCCCCATCCAAATTGGCATCCCCCATCCAAATTGGCATTTTTATCTTGTCTCTGAATTTTATTGCTGTTTTTCTAACATGTGTAGTGTCTAAGCAGTAAACTATATCCGAAGGGGAAGGCTCATAGGGGATTATGGGGAGGGTTGTAGGAGCTCAAGGCACTAGAGCATTAACTAATGGCCAAACTAGATTCAAGCAGCAGCTCGGTACCCACTTTTTCCATATCGGACCGACTTCAGTGGTAAGGATAGAGCACCATGGTAATTACATAACTTCTATTTTTAGTTACAATTTAATTATTTTAAGAAATTATAACATTTGTATGAACAGCTCCTGGTTTATAGTATTTAATATAAAATAAAGTAAATGGTACTTAGCATCAAAAACTGATGTTATTTATGTAATTACTTATGATGGTTTAATAGTCGAATTTGAAAGAGGCAGTAAAACAGAATGCTGTAATAATCCACACTGATCCAGCCTGTAATCATAGTTTGAAGGTGCTACATTTGTGGTTGTTCAGAATGCAAGGTTTGTAGGAGAGAAATTGAAACTGAAAGGATCTTTGTGTATCAAATATAATGTTGCATGTTACTGAGTGGAGAAGTGCCCGGCGCAGTTAAACTGCTAAGAGAAACCAGAAGTACCAATAGAAAAAAAGTCAGTACTGAAATTCAGAAACACTGTCCAAAATCAGCTGAAAAGTTGCACGTTTGTCTAAAATTGGGGATACACAAAGATATCAATTTAATCTTCTTCTTTCGGCTTTTCCCGGTTAGGGTTCGCCACAGCGTATCACCTTGTCCACTCATGATTAGCAGTGAAGTTTTACAGTGTCGAGTTGCCAGCCCAGCACCCAACCTTCCACAGAAGGCACACACTCACACCTTGGGCCAATTTAGAGTGTCCAATCAACCTATAGCATGTCTTTTGGGATGTGGGAGGAAACCGGAGCACCCGGAGGAAACTCACACGATCACAGGGAGGACATGCAGACTCCACACAGAAGGCACCCCAGCCAAGAATCGAACCGGAGAACCTCTTGCTGTGAGGTGGCAACGCTAACCGCTGCACCACCATGGCCGCCCAAAGAAATCAATTTAATACTTGAGTGATACTTTGTAACACAGTAACAAAAAGGCGACTGTTATACACACATTAAAATAACTTTAAGCAAACAGACTGAAAAAATAATACAGTTTAGATAAAACACACTTTAAATAGAATTTACTAGGCAATTTCAAGTGTAAGTGAAATTGGGTACTTTACCACCTTTTTGATGAAGTCCGAGTTTAAAAAGCTAATTAGCCTGTTTTCAGGCTGCATGGAAAAGGATCCAGTCACTATTAAAAAAAAGATGAGGAATGTTGGTGCCATACAGTTGCCAGGGAAAAGGCAAAAACACAAACTGTACCATATTAACATGATGGTATCTCATCATGATCTACACTAATACTCAGTGTCTGCAGTAGGTTCCAGTTGGAATCAGAGGGGAATTTTTGTGGCAGGCCTTCTTTCTTTTCCAGATTTCTTTTTTATTTGATAATATTGCAAGTAATAAGAACAGTAGAACAACACCACAAAAGTATATCCACTCAAAACTGAATATACAATTAACAGTTTATGTATAAACAACTTGTAACTAAACTACACATTGTTAAAACATAACTATATACAAATATATAGGAATATTCAAATATATACAGAGGCATGACGCCAAGTTATAAAGTATAAAATAGATTTTTCCTTTTTAGGTATAAAGGGGAGCTAGGGAGAATGAAGTAGAGAAAGCTGTCAGTTATAGGTAGATAAAAAAGTAAAAAGAAAGTATTAAAATGTTATAGTAATGTTGATAATGAAGATGAGAATGTATGCAATTTATTTTCCAGCTTTCTATGAAGAGGGAAGAGTTTGCCTTGTTATGAAGTGCAGTTTTAAAGACATTGACATATTTATTCACCATTTATTTGAAAGAGAACCAGTAAAGGTTCATGCAATCAAGCCAGTTTGTCTAATGTAGAATTTGATCAAGATAAAAAAAAATACTGTTAAAATGCAAGTCTCTTTATGTGAAGTGTTTTATAGGGATATTAAAAATAGCAAAACTTTGACTAATAATTGTGTCATGGAAATCAAACTCTAAGTCTTTTTTAGTGAATTCCAAAAATGAGTTGACTATTTACAACTCAGAAATATGAATTAAGTCCTCATTGTCAGAGCCACATATCTTGCATACTAGTCGGATAGTTAGAAAAATAGCTAATGTACTTAGAGACCAACAAGTATTATTTGCATAGACCATGACCATGCATTACATAACCCTCTCTTCATCTACTACAAACTTCTACCTATACTGTTATACTTACTGCTAATCTGCTACAGTTTCAGGAATCTTTACTGCTGAATTCAAATTTTTATATTTCTCTATGCTTAACCATGTTGTTTTGATTCTGCATTAATGTTCTTTTATTGTCACATATAGGTTGTATTTACTGTCATGTGTTTAACTATGTTTGTATATATGTTGTAGTTAGCATTATGTGTTTAACTATGTCTACTTATTGTAGAGCTTTTCTCCCCGGGCCTCTGCTGTAAATGGACCTGCATCCAGTTGGACTATCCTGGTAAACAAATGTAAAATAAAATAAAAATTTAAGTCATGAATGGAGTAAAAAATATTTTTAGTGGGATGTCATTTTCTGACTTTAGCAGCTACAAAATATCATTTGCAAATAAAACCATCGTTTCTTGATTACCATGTCAATTATATCCTTGCATTTCTGAGTCCCTTATTTTCTTTGCCAATGGCTCTAAATATAAAGCAGATAATAAAGGGGAAAGAGTATACCTCTCTCTGGTTCCGCTGTTCAGAAGTATTTTATTAGAGAAGAACCCTCCATCTTTAATTTTTGACTCCGATCCTTCACATATCCTCCTAATTAACCTTATTATTATTTGACAGAATGCAAATGCTGCTGTTACGCTAATCATAAAATCCCAGCTTACTCTGTTGAATGTTTTCTGTGCATCAAGGCAGTCCACCAACAGCAGTATTTCTTACATTCTGCTTCCCTCTGGATAATCATTGTTCTGTGAATGCTGTCCAGTGTTTATCTCCTAGCCACAAAATCACATTGATCCATGTCTATCAGTTTTAGCGACAACTTTGCCATTGTGTTAGCTAGTACACACATAAACACTTTGTAATCATGATCCACACAACGAAAAGAAAGAAATAACCAGTGAATAACAGCTCTACTTTTCACCGTACGCAATTTAATGCCACAAGAAAATTCTCTTAGTGCCTTGGCCACAAACAAACTTTGTAATCATGGTTTAGAATTGAAGTAGGTCTTTATGAAGTTGGGTCTGATGGGCCTTTACCATCCTTGGGTAATGCAGCCACCACAGCTTTCTTCCCAGATGTTGATGCTTCCCCTTTTTTTAAAATGCGGTTAAATAAACATATTAACTTGACTTTCTTCCCTCTTAACTTTCCAACTTCCACAGGAATACCACTCCTGTCCTATCTTAACCGTTAGTTGTTGAACCTCATTTACCTCTAACCTTGGCATAATTAAGTCTACCATAATTGTTTCCATCTGTGGTCTTTCTGTATTTCCATATTTCTCTGCTTTATACGCATTTTGATAACATTTCTGAAATATCTCTAAAACCTGTATAAGATCTTTAGTTTTTTTCTGTTATAGGCTCCCTAAGTTTAGCAACAACCATTTCTACTGTCTGCTGCCGAACTCATTATACTAAAAGTTTTTGTGCTCTGGAGTTATAAAAATAGTTCCTTAAAAGCAGTCTTTCTAAATTCATACATATTATACAGATTCACCCTTATTTTCTCTTTAACAATCTGCATTTGTACCTCATGTTGCTCTGTAAGATTCCCCTTCTTTTGCAGTGCTTTACCCTTTGTCAGATCCTCTAAGTAATTCATGTTGCTTCTTAACCGTATTTCTTTCTGGGTTTTTTTAATACCTTATTTTTAAACTCCATTTTCATTTTATCCCACTTGCTAGCTGTAACTTCTGAAGATATTTCTGTCTTACCTAATAACTTTTGAGTAATGTACACTACCCATTCCTTAAATGCCTTACTTTTTAACAGGTAGGTGGGAAAGTGCCATTGTTTCATTTTTATTTCATAACTCTACATTGTTATTTTAGTGTTTATTGGTGCATGGTCTAAAATAGTTATTGGATGTGTGCCCAAACTTTCAGTTAAATGCAAATGTTCCTGTGAAATATCATTTTTATCTAGTCTATCCCAGTTATTGTACCTTGGGGAGTAATATGTAAATTCTGTCCAAGTTCCTACTACTGAATTTACATCTTCCATACCAAGTATTTTCATAAATGTCTTCAGACATGTACCCTGTTTTTATATTTTCTCTTCTAGGTCCTCCTGATATAGCCTCACTATAAAAAATCAAGTTCCATTCCCCACCTATAAGTAATATTCCCTGCTGAAAGTAGTTTTTGGTGGAATATAAATACATGCCTACATAATCTTCCTCCTTTGCCAATAACTCCTCATTGTCACAGATCTACTACTATTGTCTTTTTTCTTCTGTCATCATTGGAGCCCCTCTAGGAACTAGTATAATTACTTCCTTTTTCCTTTGTCCCTGATATCCTGCTGAATATCCATCCTGAAATCCTTTCTTTGTCCAATTCAAGTGGCCTTTTCTTTTCAAATGTGTCTCGTGCAGCATTGTTATTTGTAATATAATTCAGTACTCCTTCCTTTTTGTCTATAGCTGTTAGGCCATTTACATTCCAAGGTAATATGGGTAGAGGAGCTATTATGATAAATAGTTAATGTTACCACCTATTAAGCATGACAGCTTTTTCACTGTGTATTTTCAATTTCTGTGTTACTTGTTCACACAAATGTTTGGCAAGCTGATCTTTTATACAGTTTTCTTTTGAGTGTTTGTCATGTTTTTCAAGACTTATTATTTTAATGAAAACCCCAAACAAAAAACTAAATAGATTTTCAAAGCACCCCATATCCTATATAAACACACAAAACTATGTACTTCAAAAAATGAAGTTTAACCTTCTGTATAGGAACAATTGTCCCAAATTTACAGCTAGCCCCACAGGCATTACCTAACCTAAAATTAAGGTTAGCCTTACTAAAGTCATGCTACAGCTTGTGTTACCACTTATACTGATTCCTGTCTGTTCTTTTCCATCTCTGCGCCCCTCCCAGATGTGAAAAACAGCTCTTATACTTTTAGAAAACATTAGTTTTTAACCCTAAGAAAAGGTGCACTGCTTATCTTTTAATACAACTTAAATTGCACACTATTCTGTTAAAAGAATTAAAATTTTACAGCTGCTTGAGAGACTGCTACTTCTTATTCACTTCTGTAATTTCAAACTTTATTTCTCACAGAACTGCTTGCCATTGTACCTTTAAAATTAGCATTTCCCCTAGTGTAAAATACTCAGAAATCTCAAGATTAATTGCTTGCGCTTGCAGACAGCTTCTGTCCATGGAAAAGTGCTCGACAATGAATCTTTGTAAATTTCACTCAGAAAAGAATGTACAGCTGTCTTCAGTTGCAGAATTCTTGACTCCTCAAAACATTTGCTCATGGGAAAAAAGTTAATATCTTTACAGATGTAAGAAACTTAGCATTTGACATTGTTTTTATCATTTTTTTGTCTTAAATTTAAAGCCTACTTGCTTACAAAAGTATTTGTTTATAGCTTAAGCCAAGGACATTAATCTAGACATTCACCCTTATAAAAGTAAGAGAAAGTCTAAACCTCAAAATATACTCACTCGAGGCACTCCTAAAAATGGAGAACATAGACATCTGTGCAGTGACAGAGACCTGGTTCAAAGCTCCAGAGAGTACCCCTGCATTACCAGGCTATAATTTATACCACACCTTTTGGCCACCTATCCTGGACCAAAACACTAAAGGCAGAGGTGTGTCCATATTCATTAAGGATATCCACACCTCCAGACTAGTTGCTCAGCATAATGCATCCGAGATAATCCAAGTGCAACTAACTCTGGGCAAGACCGCAATCCAAATTGGAGCTTGCTACAGATCCCCCATCATGCCCCAGGATTCCCACTCCTCATTTCTTGATGCACTGGAAAATATTAGGGTACAACCTCCTAACACCCTAATAATGGGCGATTTCAACTACCCCACCATTAACTGGGAAAACTACTCATGTACCAACTCTTGTGCTCAATGTTTTCTGGAATTCATAAATTCCAGTGCCTTGGGTCAACTTATCCACACCCCCACCAGGGGCAGCAATATCCTAGACCTGGTTATTAACAACATGGGCAACCGGTGCTCCACACCAGAGGTCAGTTCCTTGTTGGTCAGATCTGACCATAAGCTAATCACCCTAGACATCCACATCCCTCCCCCACCCCCCATTAGGGAAACCACCGAAAAAAAATTCCTCCAAAGCCAACTTCACGCTTCTTAAAACAAAAGTGGAAAACTTCATGACACCCATGCTGACGGACAATAGAGGTATGACTGCTGAATCCTACACAAATGTACTTTATACGCACTTACACGAGTGCATGGATCATGCAATCCCTAACAGAACTAAGATGCTATCCTCCAAAAAAAGGGAGCCAGTCTGGTGCCCCCCTGCCGTAAACAAACTCTACAACAGAAAAAAGAAACTGTTGCAAAAAAGAGTAAAATCCCATGATTGGAGGAACTCCCTGGTCAGCCTCAGTAAGAAGCTGAGATCCCTCATAAAATTCTCCAAAGCTAGTTACAAAAACAAAATCGCCACTGACTCTAAAGCCAACCACAAAGCATTCTACAGCTATGTCAAGAATCTCAATGGCAACACTCAGATCTGCTCTGAGTTACAGCACAATGGCACTAAATATACAGAACCAACTGATATTGCCAACATCCTGGTAGATAGGTTCAGTGCTAATATTACCCCCCCTTTCATCCCATAAAGGGCCCATCTCTATACCGAACGAATGCAAAGTTCCTGTAATCACAGCTGCACAGGTAAAAAACACATTGCCACAGTAGTCAGGAAATCCTTCAGCGTGGCACACCTCATCATAAAAGGTTTTTCATCCAGGAAAAAAGAGGTCATTGTCCCCCTCTACTCATCACTCATTAGACCCATTATAGAGTACAACGCCTCTTTTGGTATGTACCTCACAAGACATCTACAACAACTGGAAAGGTTGCAGAAATACCTCACAAAGAGGATTACCAGCCTCAAACAGATGCCGTATGCAGACCGTCTCAAAAAAACTGCAGCTTTACTCCGTCGCATATCGCCTGCTCAGGCGATCTCTGCCTAGCACACAAAGCTATATCAAACCCAGAGCTTTTGGACATGCTCCACTTAAAGAAGTCCCAATCCCTCCGAGCTACACACTCTGGGGACGTAAACCTTATCACCGCAATAAACAGAACATGCTGGAGGGATAGATTCCTGTCCCAGAGATGTCCCATACTCTGGAACAAACTACCTGGCTATATCAAACAAAGCTCCTTAATAGCACTCATCAAGAAAAATCTTGATGACTGGATGGGAGATAGGAAATTCACCCTCCGGGATCACTTCTGTGGCTCTGCTCGACAGTGGCACAGGAAAATAATTTTCTTGGGTGGCGAAAGCCAGGGTACCTTTTGGCTATTCTTATATAGGCGCTAGGGCCACTAGCCTAGTACCTACCTATGAACCTAAGTATTGCAAGTATACATATAATGTTATCAGTGCACGTTCAGCCTGCGATCACAGCATATTAACATGAAACTTGCATTTACCACACCTTTTTTCTCTTTTTATACTGTTAAGCTTGTATTTCTTACAACTAAAAAAGTACTTGTTAACTGTAATATCTTTAAAGTTCAACCGTCACTAAAAAGAGCCCCCCATTAAAATACCTTTGACTACACACGACACTGAACTGCTTTACTTATATCATGATATATTTTATGCAAATACTAATAAAAGCAAAATTGTTTTACTTAGTTTTTTCACCCCTTTTAGTAACCTTTTAAACATTAATAACATAAAGTAGATATACTCTGTATAGTCCACCCACAAGTTTAACAAAAATGAACCAAAATCCAGTGTTTTTCAGCTGATTTTTTCTTGCAGAGCCATGTTTCACAAATGTGACTGATATGCTTTTTATAGTCTTCCATTTGTTTACTAATTTTAGTGTTGCTGGTCATCTTCCTGTTCATCTTCATCTCCCAGTACCAGATTCTGGTTCAAGTCCAAAGTATTCTTGATTCTTCTAGTCAACTCTTGTGGGTTTTTTTTTTCTATCTCGCAAGCATTTTCATTTGAAACAGTTTTACTGTTAAATTCCCTCTCTGAACTTTACTGTTAGAAGAATAAAAATCAGAGTCCCCTTCTGCTTGTTGACTCAATTTTTGTTGGACAAACTTTATTTTTTCCTTAGCCTGTTCTGCATCAAAAATATCTATGATCCTCCAGGAAAAATACTCTGAATACATCTGGATACTGCAGCTTGAGTTTCACACCTGCCTCTTGACATTCCCGGATTGCTGAGATGAATTTGTTTCTCTGCTGCCTGATGTACAATAAATAATCACTTTCTACAGACACAATACTGACTCCAATGTTTAATTCTTTGTCCTTTTGACACATCTTTATCAGGATCAACTCTTTCTACTGGTATGCTTGCTTGTTTACTAATATAAGTCTTGACTGTTTTCTCATGGCCAGATTTGGAGCATACACTTGATGTGCCCATTCAGTTACAAATTCTGTTGTGAAACACCAATCCAGTTGCTTATTTGTGCTTTCATAAAATTAATAGTCTGTTCCTTCTAGTTTTTCTGGTACAGCAAAATATCCCAGGTTTTTTTGAAACGGCTCTTCTTGAGAAACCTCCTATTCAGCCAGCTTTTTCATCATTCCAACCTCATATTTCATGTGAGCAGTTAGATTAAGCTTCTTATATTTTTACAACCTTTTTTAAGTTGATATATTTCTTTGATGTTTCATTAATTTTAATTACATCTTGAGTACATTTGATTTATTTTTTCCCTCTAAGTTGCTGGAAGACAACTCTTGAACCAAAACTGGAAATTGAACTGCTTTTTGCTTAACAGCTGCAGAGTCATTCCCAGTCTATGTTTTTTCCTAATTTTTCTGGTTCATTTTCATTCAGAACAACTTATTTTCTGGCATCCAGGCAGTGTACTTAATAGCCAGTAACTGAATGTTACCCCAAAACAGTTCAGTTGCACTCATTTTTCTTCAGTTTCTGTTTTTAGACTGGAAAGAGCCTAAGTTAAGCTGCTGATCGTTGTGCAGCCATCTTGGAAGTACCCATTTATAAGTACTGTTGGTCTATAACTTGCAGGATCATCAGAGTTGAGATTGGGTTTTGGTATTAGTATGGTCATAGGGCATTTAATTGTAGATCTGAAATTCTTCTAATGCTAATTACATTCAGTAGATTTAACAAAATGTTTCCAGTTGTTTGTAAGAAACATTTGTAGAATTCAGAACTGAATCAGTCAGGGCCCGAGGCTTTACAATTTTTTTTAAGTGCTTAGTAATAGTATTAATTTCTTGCAGTAAGAGTGCATGCAGATATTATTTTTGATTTTGGTTTAATTTTTGGAAGCTTAGCTGTCTCCTCATTTTCCAGAGCTCTTATCTGTTTAGCACCCTAACCATATTCTGATGAGGTCCTGAGTTAATCTAGCTCAATACTTGACAGATAAGTGTTATTGTTTTGCACTTCAGTTAACTGTTTAAAGTGGTACTACTTTATTATTTTATTTATTTGTTAGTTTTGCCTTTAAATCATACTAAAGGTCCCTGATACTTAAAATTGCCTTGTCAAGGTAGTTTGTTTTATTGTAGTACTGCACTTGCAAGCAGTCTTTCACGGTGTTATTACATCAAAAGGTTAGCAGTGCCCTGTACAGACACGGATGTTCAGAAAGTAAATTTTAGCTATAAAACTTCCCTTACATCTGAAACCTGTAACTTAGTATGGCTAAAACAAAGCAGTTCTGTGGAAATAAACTTGGGTAGATAGTTTGCACATTTAAACTGCACTACTATCAAATGTTAGCACAATCTAACCTGGTGTAGTGTGAAACCCCATGACCTACATTAGACCACTCAAGTACACATATGGCTAAGCAATTTCTAAATGTCTCCATAGCCAGCTTGGTAGATAAGGGCATCCTGAGACAATGTAACAATTGTCTCATGATCACAGACAACCATTTCATCCTTAAAAAAATGAACGCAGTATGCAAAGATGCACATGTACAATTTCACTTTAAGCAAACATTTTGTATACAGTCGAGGTTGTCAAGAACACACACACACTACAGCCACCACACATGCACACACATAGACCAAACTGTGCTGAGGCACAAAAAAAAGCAAACTCCCCAACTGTCAAAGACCTCCTGTGCCAGTAAACAGTAACGCCTATCCTTAAGTCTCTCAAGCACCCACTAAAATCAACACCAAGCACCACACGTACTTTACACCATGGGGAGCCCCAAGAGCTAAGCCCATAAGGCAAATCAGCACATTACCCATGGCTTTTTTCGCTGGGGACTCCATTGTATGACACACAGATGCCCCTTCACCAGACTGAACAAGGGAAGAATAACAGCTGCTTATCTGGAGCCAGGATCCACCAAGTTACACATGCACTCATGTCACCACACCGAAGGTACCAGTGTGATTCTGTCATAGTCCATGTGGGAGTTAATGACCTGAGACATACTTCCCTGGATTGTACGAAAAGAGACATTGTTGATCTCTGAATGTGTCTCAGGCGGGTATGTAGTCTGCATGGAGCAACAATTCTACCTTCACCAAGGATGATGTCACAGTATGAACAAAAGGTGATTGACTTCCATAATTATGGATAGCTAATTTGATTTCATGATCACAACTTATCTTTTAAGCTCTAGTACCCTCTGCATGTATTGTTTCTTATAAAAGGAGGCTTTATTAATTAAGGATACCTCGTATGTGAGATTTCAGAGTTGCTCAGTGGATGTCAAAAGGGATTTCATTGTTTAATATGTTTACATCAAAATCACTAAGTAACTGTGTGATTTCTTTTATAATATCTTTTTTCTTTATTAAAGTGTGATTCAGGGTCCAGTTATAAGATTTATTGGTATTATGATGGTGTGTCTATTTTTAATGTAATGGTAGAGTGATCTGAGGAAAAAAAAAACTTGGTTCTGTTCTATAATATGTAATAATTTCTAAGAAGTTACTAGAAATTAGAAAGAAATCAATTCTTGACCGCATTTTGTGGCAGTGAGAATGTAGTATTAGTACCTTCATCTCACAGTTTTTAGTAATATTCAGGACAATAGTGTTTATTGAAACACTGCAGCTCCTTCCTCTGACATTAATTAGTGGCAGAGATGTAGAGTTAAAGCCCATACTTTACAAAACTCATGATGCGTTTGAATCTTTGAAATTATCTTTAAATTCTGTAGGGATTAATATGCTCTCTTTCTCCATATATATATATATATATATATATATATGTGTGTGTGTATGTGTTTGCTGCATATGTGATATTCTGCAAAGCATGAATTAAATGAAAAGCTTAAGGCACTAGGAGGTGGGGGCTGCTAGGCCCACATTTGTCATTAAGGGGGTTCCTGATGAAGATGAATCTGCTTAAAAAAGGAACAAAGCTTTGAAAAGCAAAGGTTTAAAGAGATTGCCAGTGATATTGTTTTTTCTTAATTCAGAAACAAAAATTATACTGTAACAGGATGAACTATCTTAAACCATTTGCCTTGTTTCAGTAGAAATCTTGAGCTGGCTCTGTGGCATGGAGGGGATAGTACCCCTGGCTCTGAAAAACCAGCCCAAGTTCGGACAGAGGCCGAGGCACTGGAGGAGCCAGCTCGGAAGAGTGCATTGGCTGTGGACTTGTCTTAGCATGAGGGCATGCCTCATTTTGAGTGTCTGGTGTTAGATGAGGGACCCAGCAACGACCACCTCACTTGAAGCCTAGAGGGTGAGTTGGATGAAGGCCCAGTAGTGCAGCATGCAGCTGTTGCACCTCCATCTTCTTGAGTGCTTACATAGTAGAAAGTGAAGAATGTAGGGTGTAAGCAAAACACCTGATGGCTGCATGATGAAAGCTGCACAGTGATCAGCTCTTCCCCAATAGAAAATGAGTGCGTGGAGTTAAGATGGTCATCTGAATAGTCAGCAAGCGTGGGATGGTGCCATAAAGAAGAAAATCTCTTTTGTCATCTTCCATTCCAAGGATGGCATTCATGTACGGAGTGCTTCGTAAGAAATGCAGTGACTCTTAATCTTGTGGAGTTAAATGTACAATCCTGCCATAATGTCTAGAACTACAAACTGACATTTATAACCTTGCTACCATGATGTATACAGAGGTATACAACACATACTATTCAGCATGCTGCTGTATATGTAAGCATCAACAACCCCCCCCCCCCAATTGCTGATCGGTTAGCAGGGAAATATCTCTTTAACTCTTTGCTGCTGATAATTCAATTTATTTCATTGCCTGATCTGGTGCAGCTGATTGTGCATCACCTGTTGTTGTGATGCTCACTTTAAAAAAATACTAAAGTACTTTGTGCACCTCAAAATATTTTCAGGGAAAATGTTGTAGCAGAATTAATGTGTTAATGAAATAATTATAAAAAATATATATCCATTTGAATCTGGAAGTGTCTTCTCATTGTTAACATACAGAAATTGCAGTCTGTTGTTTAGAGGGAAAAAGTCAAGTTAGTGCATATGCTCTTTTCCTTCAGTTTTAGTCACAGCAGTTAAGGGAGGCAGATTTGTGATATGTTACCAGGATCTCTTTCTTCATAGGAGAATTTTGTTTGCTGGAGGATGGATATAAGGAGTTTGTGGTCATTGTAAATTAAATTTATTGGCAATGTATTTTATTAAACAAAAGATTTTCCCATAAATTGAAACTGTATTATTTAGAGTATCTGTAGCATTTTTTGAGATGATTAGTTTGACAGCTATTAATATGCAGATGTGATGTATTGAGGGACACAGGGAAAAAAGGGTCAGGGCTGTCGCATACAATTACAGTTTCTCGCATTTTATGTCTGTAGGTAGCATAGTCCTTGCAGCATAAACTGCTGAATTTTTTTTTGTAATGCTCTGTCACCAGTGTTCTACCGGAGAGGAGCTGTTTGTATATTTAAGGAACTGCTGCAGTTCCTGTTCATGAATATGTATTTTTTCTTCCATTTAAAGATCGCATAAGAAAGACATCTGGTCAGTACTATTTCCTCCATTGACTAGAGCTGTGTGACTGCAGATAACATAACACAGACTTTGGCAGTGTACTGGGAGGGCAATTAAAACATCTCTTAAGAAATTACATATATGTATCTGTATGTATAGATTACATATATAATGAGTGTATGTGTGTGTGTATGTGTGTTTGTGTGTGTATATATATATATATATATATGTATGGATTATATATATAATGTGTGTGTGTATATACATATATATATATATATTTATATATATATATATATATATATATATATATATATATATATATATATATATATATATATATATATATATATATATATATATATATATATATATATATATGTATATACAGAGGAGAGAGAGAGAGACGTATACATAACATAAATGTCAACATGTTAGTACGCATGCACAAAGTAATAAGCTAAGTGAATCTGAACTTAAAATTAAAAAAAGAAAAAAATGTTTTTGCAGGCGGATATGTACCTCTTCACCCCCACTCCCTAATAAATTATATATGAAAGTTCCAATGTTGTACAGTATTCAGGAGTGGGCATATTCCCCAGCCCCCAATAATTGTGCAATCACACACTCCTGCAAACCATTATTTACTAGTTCTAAAGATGTACCCCTGGAAAGGATGGAGTAAAAAATGCGTATCTGGCACAAATTGCACATATTAAAATGTGTCTTAAGTTGATTACACCTTCATAAAAAATGTACCTGGTGATTGAAGCATCCTAACAAAGTTAAAGCAACAAAGCATAATTTACATCCCCATAGACTGTAATGGAAAAGAATAATGTAGACTTAATGAAAAACAGTGCCTTAGATTGTAGCAGCTAAATGCACAGTAAGTAAACAAGATGAGTATTCAAGAAAAGCCCAGCAAAAAAAAAAAAAAACACAAACACCTAAACATGACCCAAAAACTCTCTTACAGGGACTACTGTGTCACTAAAAAGTCCTGTTCTTTCAGTGGGAAGAGCTGTTGATATTAGCAAACTTAAAAAATCCAAAATACATAACATCTCACACACACAAATTGCTAGAAAAGAAAGTATAGTCCACAATCTGAATTACTAATAAAAATAGAAAAAATAGTTTCAGAATGAAGACAGAATTAAAATCGTATACTAAGATATGTGCACTTTATTTTGGAACACTGCTTATTTCCACCTCTGTTCTTCTAATGTAAACCTTACAATAGCCTTATTCTTGTCTCTGAATCTGCTGTACACCCAACCTGTTAAGTACAGTATTAACACTTTCTGCCCTACCTTGTTGCTTCCCTCACTTCCATTTCTTTGAACTTCTAAAGCTAATCACGATTTATCTGTGACAGACCCACTAATGCACCTGTTCAAATTCTCAGTGTTTGACATCTATTAATGCAGAAGTATTTTTATACTGTAATAGTTGCCTCTGTTTTTATATAATTAACAAATGACTGTGTAATTGATAGTGTGTATTTAATGTCTGTTCATGTATAGTACTGAATGTCTGTTTAAAAATGTGTGTAGTACGTTTAAGGCTTTCTCCTTGGGCCTCCTCTAAAAAGATGTTTTTGACTAAACCCAGTTGGACAAACCTGGGAAACAAAAGCATTTATTTATTTATCCTTTTTTGACTGGGTTAGTCCCACTAGTCTGGTAGCCTCATTTTGGGAGAGACTGGAGGTGGTATTTAAGCAACATGGAGAAATTTTGCCAGGGCATTATGAAACTTCCCCTCATCCTCATTCTTGTGAGTGCCACCCATCTTGGAGGAGCACTTCCTGTTTCCATTCCAGGTGTGGATGCAGCCCGGAGAAACAGGATGCCAGATGAAGAGAGGAGATTATGGAGTGGTGAAAGAAATTATGGAAAAAGCAAATGTCAAGACAGGAGAATGTGCACAGGATTCTGAGGTAATGTTTCATAGAAACATTTTTGATGACGATAGATCAACAAATGATGGATGTATAATTATAGCCCTCCAGTCCAGAGGGTTGTGGGATGATTTACTTAAATAAATGGTGATGCAGAGTGAGCCAGAAAACGAGGAAGATGTTTCCTGGGGAGACATTATGGAGAAAATACAAATGGAGGATGCAGAGACAAATCTGAAGTATAGTGGTGAGATGAAAAAGAAAACACATGCAGAAAAAGTAAAAGAAGACAAAAGTGGTGTAGCAGAAAATAAGGCAGAAGAAAATGAAAAATGGAAGTACATGGTTTGTTTGTTTCTTTCGGCTTTTCCCGGTTAGGGGTCGCCACAGCGGAACTCCGGTCCGCTAATGATTGGCAGTAGATTTTGACATGCTTGCTTGCCGGGCCTAATGCACAACCTTCAATGAAGGAACGCCCATTCACGCATGTCGCCACACAGAAAACGCTCTAACTGAGAATCGAACGGACAACGTCTGTGAGGTGACAACGCTACCGCAGAACCACCACCGCAGTATGGTTCAAAATAAAGAAGACAAAGAAATGGACAGGTATGAAGTGTGGGAAATTTAATGGCTCCTTTGGGTGTAAAAGCACAAGAGGTAAGAGCATTTATTCTTATCAACAAAGTGACATTTTGTAACATTATATTTGAATATGAAATGGAGAATGACTGTAAGTCATGGAATCTTTGTTATAAAAACATATAACAGGGCAACAAAAAAATATTCATGTACAGTTTCAAACAGAGGTAGAAAGACTTTGAGAGGACATTTGAAAGCTTTATACGAGGAAGTACTGGACATTGCAAAAGTTTGACAGAAGGAATTTATGGATTTGTGGCTGGGATTGTAATATTGTGTTAAAACAGAAAGAGAAAAGATTATAGATATACCAAACATGGTAAATGTGGATGAGAACAGGGTTATTGTAAAATATTGTGGACAATCCAAAACACGTCATTTTGGTGGAAAAGGACATTTGATAAGGAACTGTGACAAAAGAAAATGTTATATTTGTGGGGAAATGGGACATGATGCAAAACATGTCAGTTGAAATCTAAATGTAACAAAATTGGACATTTATGGATGGATTGCAAAAATGAAAATGAGAATAAGGAAAACGTAGAAATCAAAGAAAGATTTTATGAGAAAAAAACAAAGCAGACATAGAAGAAGGTTCTGAAATATTTGAAGAAGAAGACATACATTGGGAGGTAGTAAAAGCAAAAAAAAAGCATTCTGTTGGTAAAAGGGTAAAAGACAAAAAAAATTTAAAGGAATAAGTACAAAAGAAAAGAAGAAAGTAAACTGATGAAAAAGAATATATACAGCTAAAGATTGGGGCTTGGTATGATGGTTAATGCGTTTGACTGTCAGGCACAAGGTGCAGTGTTTGATTTTCACCTTTGGGAAGAAAATTAGTTGGGCTTAGAATGGCCTTTTAAGAAAGCTAGCCTAGTAATTGGCTGTGAACTTGTGAAACTTGAGTCTAAGGGAACATGAAAAATTTCGAGCACTTTCTGTGTTAGTATTAAGTATATAGTAAGAAGAGTAGGAATTTTGGAGTTTTGTGTTACATGTGATGTAGATGTAATTATATTAGAAAATATAAGATTTTTAACAAATGAAGGATTGCAAACAGCTATGGCAGCATATGGTAATAATTGTTGTTTGCCTTTTGGCTTTTCCTGGTTAGGGGGTCGCCACAGCGGAACTTCGGTCCGCTAATTATTGGCAGTAGGTTTTTACAGTGCTGAGTTGCCAGCTTGACGCCCAACCTTCAACGAAGGCACGCCCATTCATGCATGTCTTTCAGAATGCCTCTACTTGTAAATGGATGGTTAAGCCAAGAGGTACATATGAAGAATGGTTTAAGACTGATGTACAATGAGTTGTATACTCTTTGCATTAGTTATGAATATGCTAGTATGTGAAATTGTAAAATGAATAAGGTAGGGTATGTAACACCTGAACAGTGAAGAATTCCATTTCTTTTAACATATGCAGATGACATTGTAAGAATTGCAAAATACTTCTTTTATTCAAATTTTATTTGCACAAACGTGTCTAAAGATGATGGGGATAGCTTTAAATATAGCAAAAAGTAAAGGTTTAGGTGATGTAGTAAAGATCAGGAGGATATATTTTTACAATGAATGAAACTTCTGTGTTGGGTATAAAATTTGGGAATTAAGATACAAGTAGAATTCAGTTGGGGGAAAAACATAGAAGAAATAAAACAAACCTGTCTTTTCTGAGATCATGTAAATTATTCAGAAAAAGGCTTATTGATAAATTTAGTACTGATGGGAAAATAGCATACTTAGCAAGTACAGTATTTGAAAAGGAGTTATTTTTTCATTAATATGGGGTACTAGATTAAACCCAGTTAAAAGAGGAATTTTGTATGTAAATGAGGTGGAAGGAAATAAAATATTACCAAGAAAAATGATTTTGTGGAAAATAAAAATTGATGATATAGAAAAGTGTGGTATAATAATGTAACAGTAAAACATTGCTATGAAAAACCATGGGAAAATTTAACAGATGAAAAAATTAAAGCTGTAAAAATAAGAAGCAGATGGATGGCATAATCAGAAAGTAAATGTCAAGAGTGTTTTTTTGTGGAGACTGGTAATAGATAAATTTCCAGTAAAAGGAAATATGCCATACAAGAAGAAAAGTGATTGCGTATGTTTATATTGTCAAGAAGAAATTGTGGAACATGTGTTTTTGAAATGTAAAAGTGTAAAAAATGTTTGGGGAAAACTATGTAAAGAAGATTTTTTGAAGATATAAAAAAAGTGGATAAAGTAAACATGGATATGATTAAATGTGGATATTGTAAGAGTAGAATTAAAGAATATATTGAAAGAATAGATAAAACACTTTTTGTTATATGGAATGAAAGAATACATTTTGTTTAATGGTAAATGGATTTTAACAACAATATTAAGTAACATCAGGTGGTTATGGAAAAAGGAGTGGTGGTCTAATGGATGAAAATTTACTATGATTGTGTAAACATATTTGTGTGTGTGTGTATGTGTATATATATATATATACACATATATATATATATATATATATATATATATATATATATATATTGTAAATATGTGAAAAATGTGTAAATAAGTTATTTTTGTATATAAAGGGCCCCTCCTCTTTTCAATAGGTGCTATGAGATCTTTTACATCACCTGAGCTACCACCAACTCAAGCAGATGGGGCCTTTGTTTAACGTCTCATCTGAGGGACTACATGCTCAGGAGTGCAGCACCCCTGTATGCTTTACTACAGTGTTAGCAATCAGTCTACTTGGTGTGGGAATAGAACCCATGCCTTTCTGCATTAAAGATGAGTGTGCTACCTGACAATGTCTACTAAATAAAATTTTGTACTGAATATCCTGATATTGCCCCAGAAATCTTCTTTAATGTACCTCATACATTTTAGGGTTACAGGACTTTTTCTACAGGAAACAAACGTAGCCTCAAATGAAGTAGCAAGGATGCATACTTTTAGAGAAAATGTTTAGTAGTAACCGAATCAAGTTCCATTCTCAGCTGTGGAAGAAATTTGTAGGAAAGACATGGGAAGGAACCATGCTGCTTCCTCAGCATAACCCATGAACTAAAAAAATTGTTTATTCACCAGAGTACATTGCAGTTATAGTAACAATATGTGCAAAACATCAGTAACTTTCAAGTTTATTATTATGAATAAATAAGTAA
The DNA here is from genome assembly GCF_019279795.1 of Protopterus annectens. Lineage (NCBI taxonomy): Eukaryota > Metazoa > Chordata > Ceratodontiformes > Protopteridae > Protopterus > Protopterus annectens. Next base: position 1,215,130,138 of record NC_056729.1, read on the forward strand.
AACTTTGGAAATTCTACATTGGATTAGAAAAAAAATATTTTTGATCTCGAGAGTAGAGAGAGGAAATAATGAGTTGAGATAAGAAAATAACTGAATAATCCTGGTAATAACAGTTCCAACAAATGTGCTCAGGATCCACCAGTAAGTGCCCAAACGTTCAATAAAAAGCCGGTTTATTTCACCAAACTAAAATGAGGACGAACAATATTACTCAGCAACATGAAACATAAAACAAAAAATAAATGTTTCACAAGTTAAGCGCTTTCACCCATAACAGCTGGGCTTCTTCAGAACTGAATGACAGATGCTAACAAACGGTTTATAAAACCTATTTGGCGCCAAATAAACTTCAAATCCTTAGAGATATTAGCGCTATGGAATAAAGAGCTGTAATGTTCTTGCTGTCAAATTATAAATCAAATGAATGTTCACAATGCATTTCTCTAATAAAATAATCTATTATATATTAAAATGTAATATGTTAAAATCTGTTATGTTAAAATCTATTATATAGTAAACTAGTGCCGTACTAATAAATCTGTGTTATATATCTATGTTTTATAATAAGTAATCTAACATCTACTAAGGTGCTGCAATGAATACCAAATATATAAAAAATATATATAAAAATACAAATAAAAATATGTCAATATACGTATCAAATAACATATCAAATATCAAAAAACATATCAAAAAACATATCAAGGAACATATCAAGGAACATTACAAAAAACATTCCAGAAATCATTCCCAAAACATTCCTATTCCTATTATTATGTAAATTAAAATGAATTAAATTCATAAAGATATCAATGGTTTGACAGAAATAAATTCATTGAGACCCGGGGGAGTTGTGGCATCTAAATATATTTGCCACCATACTTCTGTATAACTTAATAAACTTTTATAATCACCCCACTAGGATCCATTTCTATATGCTCTAAAATACTAAATTTAAAATGGTGTTCATCACCTTTAGATTCAATGTGTCTATATAAGGCATTAGTTTTGTCTTTTATTCTTATGCTATAAATATGGTCATATATTCACTTCTTTAAGTGTCTCTCAGTCTTTCCTACATAAAAACTGGGACATATATTGCATTTCGCGTGATATATCACCATCTTAGTGTTGCAATTGCCATAGTTGGCTCTAATGAATGACTTGTGACCATTGTCTAACTTCATTTTAGTTACCTCCAACATATATTTACATTGGTTGCAACAACCTCATTTTGTGCTTCTATTTAGACACTTGAAATCTTTTTTTATTATTATTTCATTATGTTCCACCAATACTTTCATATTCTTACCCATTTTATATATAAAATGTGGTTTATTACCCAGTATTTTAAATAAATTGGCATCACTAGATATTATATGCCAAAATTTACACATTAACTTTTTAATACTGTCTGTGACCGAATTAAATTGTAGAACACATGCTCTTTGAAAGGGTGATGTCAAACAAGTATTTTCTTTAACAAAATGCTTACCTAATTCTATGCCTACTCGTAATAAAGTTTTATATTTCACTTCCCAATGTTGTATAACATATTCTACTATTTCCTCCATCATTTTTATAGGGTAGCCTCTTTGTTGAAATAAATTTTTTATATAATCCATTTCTTTCTTCATATTCTCATAATTAGATGTCATGCGCGTGGCACAAATGCACTGCCCTTTAAACACATTGTATTTTACCTTAGGAGGATGACAACTAGTATATGCTAAATGATTATTTGAAAAAGTGTTTTTTCTGTATATTTTAGACTGAAGTACTCCCTCGTTATGAAAAATGAATGTGTCCAAGTAAGGTAAACCTGTTACACTATATGCATATGTGAATTTCAAGTATTCACTACTTGCATTAATATAGTTAATAAATAGTTGTAAACTTTCATAATCTGCTTCCCACAAAATATAGATGTCATCTAAAAACCTAGAATAGTATTTAATATGTTTGAAATAAGTACTAGGAAACAAATGTGAATCCTCCCAGTTTAGCATGACTAGGTTAGCGAATATGGGGGCGCAAGCTGCCCCTATAGCCACTCCCCTAGTCTGCTTGTAATATTCTCCTTCGTAGCAGATGAAATTATTATCCAGTACGATATACATCATCTCAGCTAATAAACATATTTCATCCCATTCGAGATTGGAGTATTTAATAATGCTATTACTGAAGGCTTCCAAGCCTTCTCTTTTAGGAATACAAGAAAACAAGTCAATGACATCAATTGTAACAAAAATAGTATTGGTTTTCCAAGGTGTCATCGGATAGTTGTTAAGAAAGACCCATGAATCTTTAACCATAGTTATATGGTTATACATAAATTTTAATTTAATGTCAATATATTTTCCTAATGGAAAAGTTTTAGATTTACTGCCTGATACAATCGGTCTAAAGGGTGGGTCATTAACGTCCTTATGTATCTTTGGTATTCCTATCAATGTTGCTAATTTCGGAAATTTAACTTTTAGAAAATCATATATTTCTTGTGAAATTCTACCATCTACTAAATATTCTTCTAGATATGAATCTATTCTTTGGTATGCTATATTTAGCTCATTCAATGATATAGTTTCATAATTTCCTGACATATATAAAATGTCATAAATCTTTTTAGTGTATTCAGTATTGTCGTAAAGGACTACCCCTCCCCCTTTATCAGGTTTCATAATTCTTGTATTGTAATCGTTTTTTATCTCTCTCAAAAGTCTCTCTTCATCTATAGACAAATTTTTAATAGTACTCGTCTCAAAGAATTACATTCCTGATAGATTTCCCTTGTTATAATTTTCTCATACATATCTGTCGTCGGATGACTTGGAGGTATAAAAACACTGGCCTTTTTTAACAAATTCTTACCATTATAAGAAATGGAGGTGTTATACATATCTTTTTTTGGCTGATTATTAAAAAATATTGCCAAATTGATTTTTCTAATATATTTCTTAAAGTCAATTAAGAAATCAGTCATACTAAAATAAGGGTTGGGAATAAATTTCATACCTTTTGCCAATAAGTCAAAGTGTGTTCGATCAATAGTAACATTAGAATAATTATATATATTAAAATTCTTATACGAATAAGTATTTCCTGTAATAACTATAACATTGTGTTTTTCTTTCTCTCTCACTACATCTTCATGTCCTGTTTCTGTAATAAGATTAGGTGTCACTAATTCCAATTTCTTTGGTTGTTTCTCTTTCTTATAAATGTCTGTTTCATCTGACCCTTGTTCTGATATGGTTGAGATGTATCCCTCAGTTCCATCTGAAAATCCTGTCTCCCATATGTGTATGACTTGTCCTTAAAATCCCTAGTATTGTTGTTAATATTAGTACGACCCTTAGTTTGTAACTTTGTTACTTCCGGCCATATGTAAGCAATTCCCTTGTTATACTGCTCCCTGTCTCTCTGCATTTTAATAGCTTTTCTCTGACATATCTTGGAAATCCACTTGTCTGCCTCCTGATCTTGTTTATTATACAGTTTCTCCCATTCGGTGTATAATAAATCATTCACTATTCTAGTGTTAAGTTTATCAGCTTCCTGAATAAGTTTACTTAATTTTTCGTCATTGTATTTAATCAACATATGCATATAATTAAAGCCATATTCGTCAAAAAACTTGTTAAATTCATTTTTACCTTCACTTGTTAATTCCAGCCCCATGGGTTGTTTAAAAAATCTAAGCCCCATAGGAACTAGCTTATTATCAATACATTTAGACAGATAAGTATTATCAATTTTCAACCCATTGATATTTTTCAATTTTTTTCCCCAATAAATAAATCATACTTTTCAAATTGCCTGACAATTCAGTGTCAGGAGATTTAAAATTGAAATTACTTTTCACATTGTCCACATTAAAATTAAAAGTAAAAAATTCATTGAATTGTTTATCCTTTGAATTAAGTCCACACTGTTCAGTTCTTATTTCCACATCAGATGTATTCATTACAGAACCTTTTTTACTTTGTGTACAATTTCCAGTAACAGCCGAATATGTTTTTAAAGGAATAGTTCTTTTTGGTTTTGTTTCTGTTCTCTTGGCTTCCACTTCCACGTCGTATAATGAAAAGTCAAACGTATAATCAGACAAATTGATCTTGCTGCTGCTAAATGGTTCAGTAATATCCAGTGTATTTGGTAGTCTTTTAGTATTTTCGCCCTCTCCATTTGGGATGTCAAGACTGTCATTAAATGCTTCACCCTCACTTTCAGTCACAGTTATTTTATTTTTCTTATTAACTGTGCTACCTACAAGTGTTGGCGATTTTAACTCTGCTAAATTATCTTTTAACACTGGATTATTAGCAGCTTCATAATTTGTAACAAGCTGTGCATTGTGAATGTTCCGTATATTAGATGTATTTACATTCGACTGATCGTTATCACTATGCAGTAACTTTCTTACCAGGAGAACTAAAGTATTAATTTCTCCCTTTAATTCCGCCAACTCTTCCGCCAACAGGACTTTTTCTACAAAAAACAAACGTAGCCTCAAATGAAGTAGCAAGGATGCATACTTTTAGAGAAAATGTTTAGTAGTAACCGAATCAAGTTCCATTCTCAGCTCTGGAAGAAATTTGTAGGAAAGACATAGGAAGGAATCACGCTGCTTCCTAAGCATAACCCATGAACTAAAAAAATTGTTTATTGATCAGAGTACATTGCAGTTATGGTAACAATATGTGCAAACATCAGTAACTTTCAAGTTTATTATTATGAATAAATAAGTAAAACTTTGGAAATTCTGCATTGGATTAGAAAAAAAATATTTGTGATCTCGAGAGTGGAGAGAGGAAATAATGAGTTGAGATAAGAAAGGAGAGTATACAGCTAGGTGGTGTATGTGTATTTGGGAATGGAGATATGGAAGAGAAAGGAGGTTGTTAGAAGAAAGGGTATAGTGAAATATAGAAGGAGTGAGAGGGTTAGAGTATAGTAGTAGTAGTGGTGGTAGAGTGTATATTGAAGTGTTAAGAATGAGTTGGGTACAAGCGCTATTTAGATGCTAGGTGATTTAATATTTTTTAAGGGAAGTGTAATGCTTTGTTTAATTTCCGAGATGCAAAGGGATATGAGTTCCACATCTTGGCACCATAACCACAGTATAGTGGTTCCACATGGCAGTTATTTGGTTTGGATACATGTTTGAAGTTGAGTTTGTGATTTGAAGTTTATCTTTTATTGATAGTGAATATAGAACATGTATATTAGGTTTAAGTAATATTTTGTGGGTGGTCTTTAGTTGTTGAAAATCATTAAATGTTCTGGCCATTGTGTTTTTGTAGGGCCTTGCCGTGATGAATTTTGCTGAGAAGGTTAACTACAAATTTAGCAACTTTGTTTTATATTTGCTCCATCTTTTAGTATTAGTGAAAATAGCAGAGGAGTAGAGTAGGTATTAATATGGTCTGAGAGGTGGTCAGCTCAGCATTTCAGTTTGAAATCACATAGTTGATGAGTTTATCTAAGTGTAGTTTGTGGTCAGTGATTGCTCCAAAATGTTTAGCATGTATATGATTGGGTGCTAATAAGAGTATAAAGTTGTAGAAGAGGTAATGCTGGCACTTGCTGAATCCTGGTATAGATGCCTGTTTCAACTGAAAGCAAATCTTGTGTGTGTGAGTGAGAGAGAGAAAAAAAGGTGGGGGGCCAGGACCTTCAAGTGTGCTTCCCCAAGTCTGGTTTCTGGAAGGATCGGATATATAAACTTGTAGTGACTTGCTTGGTGACAAGTTTTAAAGCAGTTGTTGTAATCGTAAATGTTTGTCATTTACCTTTAGGTTTTATATTTAATGCATTTGAAAAAAAATATTACTGCTTCTGTGGTAATAAGTATTTTTCTTTTTATCTTTATTTTACAGGGCTTACCTGGACCCAAAGCTCCTACAAAATTGCCTCCAAAACCAGATGTAGATGATGTAAGAAGCTTTGTTCTTTTTATATTTATGATGTGCAACTTTCTAAATTTATTGATTTATATCAGGTAGGGAAGGTGTGCATGCTGGCTGGCATGAATTGAATCAACTGTTGTAATGCTGATAATGTCACTGAGGAACATTGTTGATAGCAGTTTGAGCTACTGTATAAAACGAGCATTAAAATAATTTGTAATTGTTATTTCAGCACTTTGGTTGACATACCCAAGCACCTTTTTTTAATCTAGCAGTAACTTAGGGGATATTGATGTGGATAATTCAGCATCCTCTGTAGTGAGGAAATGGCAAATTCCATCTTCATCCCTTATAGTTGGGAAAGAGAGACTGTACCTGTTCAGTTGAAAAGTATCTTGTAGAAACCAAATAATGGCATACAACATATGAGACCTACAAACTAATTTGTAGAGTTTGTAGTCATTGTGTGGAAGAAGGTGTGTTGCACATTAATATATGTAGTCTGTGTGTAAAGAAAAATGTGGAAACAAGTGAAAGTTAGACTTAATCATAGAGAACATATTAGAACTGGTTGTTTGCCTCAATTTAAATACTGGAGAGAAATTCTGTGTTTCAGGAACTTTGTTAACAGCTTGATTAATGCTGTTCTAAACAGAAGCTTACTAAAAGAAGGAAAGTATGAAAACTATATTATAACTGAAAATGCGGTCACTCACATTTTTCCTGGTTTCACTATGAATAAGGAAATGTGCCATAAGAAATAAATGTGATTCAAAGGGTTATGTAAGAATTAGTTTGTTTGGGATTTGGTGCAGACATTTCCTTACCTATTATACCTGCCGCTCCATATATATATGGCTGCAGTATTTTAGTCATTCAGAGTGATTTTCATTTGAAACTGCAAAAACCCCTGTACGGAGCACAGTGCCAAGAAGTCTTACTTTCTGAAGTCCAATAATAACACACATGTGATGATGTATTGTTGTGACATTTCTAAAAGAACACATGGTGGAAGGTTAGCAGCTAAATGCTGTTTTCTACATATAACAGGCCATTTTCCTGCCTGTTGGATAAACAACAGGCACTGCTAATCCTACTCTTTAAATGTGATACTACATACAGAGGACTATGTTCAGGTTGATGATTAGAACATGCTTATTATGTGTTCAAGACATGGATGCCAAGAAATTCACTCTAGAGGTAAATCTTGGCATCCTTTTCGAAAACACATAATTAGAAGTTATGGTCAGACACCCGATCATACTTCTTTGTAGGGCATGGAGCTTTATTTGCTTATATACTACTGTCTGCAAAAATAAAAGAAAAGGAATGCTGTCATTTGCCAGCTTTTAAAACAGTAAAGCATTTAGTGAATGCTGTCAAAAAAACGGTGCAACACAGTCAGTTATGTTTACGCTAAGCTTGCCATGCCTCTCAGATGTCTAGATTTTCATAGAATGTCCAGATTTTTGTATCATAAGTTTGGTCTGTTACTTATAAAAATCTTGTTTTTGGATAAATCACTAAGGATTGAAGTCACTAAATAATGACACAGTTGAGTTTCAGACTTCATGTCCTTCAGAAAATGCAGGTGAGCACAACCCTGTTATTCTAGCTACTTTCTAAGTTTATAAGAGGAAGTTAAGTAGGGATATGTTACTGGTACAAGCAGCAGGCAGAAACAAATCTGTTTTAATCTGACGTTGTTTTTGCTTGTTAGTACTGGCAGATTTGCCTGCCTAGCGTAGGACTTGACTTTTTAACAAGTTAAGCTTTTTCTGAATATCTGAGCATAATCACCACACTCCATGCACTACAAAGACATGCACTATAAAGAAACTGTCAGTAATATTTGCCAGTCTGAATGCTCATTACTTGGAAGTATTTCTTGCAGCATTATACACAAAAATTTATTTGTTAATACTCTGCCTCTTATTACAGCAATTGAATGTTTTTTTGTAAATAGGCTGATTGTAATGGCATGATTTAAACACATTTAAAACATTTATTTCTTTGTTTGATTCAGTTTGTTAACCGAGTACCTGAACTGGTCCAAAGACCTTTTTCAGCCGTGACCTGGGCCACAAAACATAGACAATGAGTATAATCAGAATATGAATATAAAATGAGTACGAGCACAGACCGAATGTGAGAGACATGCAAGTGTTGAGTACCACCATTTTGAATTGAGTTGATGTTCTTCGTGTTTCACTGTTGCAGTCATTACATTTGGGTAATCTGCTGGCAGGTTGCCCTCAGTCAGCCTGAATTCCAAAGTCTTGGGTCCTGCGTCGGTTGCTGTCTTCTCTTCATTATGGTAAGTGTACACAACTGTACTTTTTGTAGTAGAAACTTGATTACAGTTATATTTAATTCTACATTCCTAAACACTTTACAGACAGTTTAGTTCCCTCCAGAAGGAAAAGAGTCAAAACCAACTATACTCCTTCGCTTTCTGTCTATACCAGATCACTCCTTCAAAAAAGAGAGAAGGCATGGATAACCTACCTAAAATATAAAACTCATAATAATCTACAGCGTTTCAAAGCATTGCATAACCTTGTAAAGGGAGAGGTTAATTTTAGATAAAAAGCAATTCTGTGCAAAGCTGCTACATCAGTGCAAATCCAGTCCCAAAACTTTATATCACACTATCAAAAGTGGAAAACTGTCCTCCCGCCATCCCTGCTGTGATAGTACCTCCTCGGACATAACATCTCAGTTTAACTCTTACTTCAACAGCATAACTTCCATCACCAACAAATTCCCTCCATCTCCTTCTACTTTCTCTGTCTTCTACTACCTGTCACTCCACATTCTCACCTCAACAAGTTTTGATTTCCTTTGTCAAAACCCTCTTATAAAACTCAAGCCATGTTCCTCCTTTGCAGATAATCTTCATAATGAATTCCTAAAAATGGCAGCTGACTTGATTGCTTACCCAGTCTCCATAGTCATTAATAGATCTATCAAGGAAGCTTATGTCCTCTCCCTGTGGAAAAAGTCCTTCATCCTTCCTCTCCAGAAAGGTGGCACTGCCACAGAAATATTTAACTATAGGCCAATTGCTGTTCTTTCACCACTATCAAAACATCCAGAGAAATGTATCATCAAACAATTTCTTCAATACCTTCTTGACGACAGTCTTCTCTGTCCCACCTAACATGGATACAAACCAGCGCACAACACTATCACTGATCTGCTATCCTTTACTGACACTGTCAATAAAGCTTGTGACTCAGGAAATTTGGTCTCATCTTTGTTCTTAGATCTATACAAATCTCTCTCTAACAGATATTAGTCTGTCAAATGGAATTATAGTTTCTCTCCATACTTACCATTTAGCATCAGGGTGTACCCCAGGGCTTAATACTAGGTCCACTCATTTTCAACATTTTTATCAATCATCTTAACACTGCAGCCAAACAAGCCACCCTTATTCAGTATGCTGACAGCTCCGCTTTAATCTGCTCCGCCAGCAATCTGACTCCTCTACAGAGCTTAACTCAAGTAGCATTCAACTCTATTGAATCCTGGCTCACCAACAACCATCTACTACTTAATACAAAAAAAAAAATAAGTAAACTCCTAGTAGTTTTACCAAAACTATTTGCTCCAGATACCTCTAACTTTGCTATTACTTCTTGGAACAGTACATCAGTCAGTGTTTCACACACTGAACTGTTAGGTGTAACTATTGACAATAATCTTAAGTTTAACCTGTGTCAGCAACAACATTAGTTTTTAAATCAAAAATTGGGTGTGATGTATAGGGCTAAGAAGTTCATCTCCAACTCCACAAGAGTAACCATTGCCACCACTTATCTCTTTACCCCTCCCTTCCGTGTGCTTCACCTGTTCTAACCAATCTTCACTCTTCCCGCAAAGTAAAAGTTAGTGCTGTAATAAAATAGATGAATTTGCCACAAGGCAGGCCTGCTACTCTCACCACTGCTGTGCTCTGCTCTCAGGTCTCTAAATTGTCTCAAACTATTCCACCTTCTAACCTTTAATCAGCTAACACTAACACTCACAATACTGTACTACAACTAATTTTCTCAAGCTCCACCATCACTACTTCAACATTATATTCCATCTCGTGGCCTATGTTCTTCTCACAAGTATCTATCTCTCTACAAATCTCAAAGATCCAGCGGTGTTAGGGTGTACTCTCACTGTGTTGCCAAATCATGGAATAGTATTCCAGAGGCAGTGAGACTTTATACCCCACTACTATTCTTTCAAGAGTAGACTGAAAGAACATCTAACCAGTAACTGCCCATGCTCCACTCCATCTTAGTGCTCATTACTTTTCCCTAATCTTAATGTACTTTCTCCTGATCTATCCTACTTCCCTTCTTGCATTACCTACCTTCTGACCTCACCTTTCAGTAATTCATTAATCTTCAAAAGTTCTTTCATTCTATTTCTACACTACCCATTACTTATCCAAGAAATTATGACTGAAATTTATTACACAATACTCTAGCCAGAAAGTGTATTTAGTGTGTTCCAACTTATTACTTATTCTGTCATACATTCTTCATGCAGTGTTATGTAACGTACATATTAGGAATTTCTCTTGTCACTTGTATGTAATGTGTGTTTAGCTAATTGCTTCCTATTATTATATCTACAAATTGTAATGCTGCTTTTTATTTTCTTAGTTACCTCATTTTTTTCATGTGTATAGAATGTCCTAACTATATTGTTTATTTTTTTACTGCATACCACAAACTGTACTCCTGTGTTATTGTCTTAATCTTTGTAACCAATGTTGATTTGTAATTCTGTTTAGTATGTACTCTGGAGCTTTTCTCCTTGGGCCTCTGCTGCAACTGGGCTCATATCCAGTTGGACTTTCCCGGAAAACAAATGTCAAATAAATATGAGCTTACAGCATATTATCTTCAGGTATGGCCTTCACTACTGTAATAGTGAAACTTTATGGGTTGTATGCATTTATGGATACCAGTCCCAAGCTGGAATTTTTCTCTAAGCTGTCAGTTGCTCCAATGTATTCATGTATGATCCTGAATCCTCCTGTTCGACTACTGGAAGAATCTGGGGATATGTCGGTGTCCTCACTTTATTTTTTTACCAAGTACATCTTTCTGCTCAACAGCAGTCTTTCTAAATGCATGCATATTATCATGGTAATCCTTTATTTTCTGCTTAACATTCTGCAATTGCTCTTCTGTGAGATTCCCCCTATAATATTTGTCAGTCCCTTGAAATAATTCTTGTTGTTTAACCATCTCTCTCTTTGATTTCCACCCTATTTTTAGACTCCACTTTAATTTTGTCCCACTCCCTAGCTATATTTTCAGAAGAAATTTCTGTCTTTAATAACTCTGAATAATTTCCACTACCTGTTCCTTAAATCAGAATCAGTAATGTGTGTTGTGTACAGTACATGCCTATGCAACTACAACATGTAGAAGTGTGTTACAGTTTGGAGGAAATCCTGCATGCTACTGTAGTCACACTTATGCTCCAGTATACATTTTTGGTAATGTTCCCTAAAAACTGTAAAGGAGATAGTGGTCTACACTCATCAGTTATAAAGGCAGTTCCCATTATGCACTGCATTTTAACGGCCACTGATATGCCCACTGGCCAGCCTGCTACTGATACCTGCCATACTGCCAACTGTCTCATGCTGCCTTGGGAGCCATAGCCATTATTTTCCCTCATGCATTTGGTTATTGGGCATGGCACTGCATTCTTCTCTTTGCCCACAGGGAATCTGCAGCAGCCATATTCCTCTGCAGCTGAATGTCACTTCAGCCATGTGTCTCCAATGAAATGTACTACAGGGAAATGTCTCACTGCCTAGGCACCTGAACCCCTTTTGAACAGTTAGGCGGGAAAGTGACAGTGTCTTTTTTTTTATTTCATTACCTTGCCTTTTTATTTTAGTTGTTATTGGCATGTCATCTGAAGTAGCTATTGGATGCATATTAAAACTTTCAATTAAGTGCACATGTTCCTGTGAAATGTAAGTTGTGTTTAACCTATCCCAGTTTTTGTATCTTGGGGAATATGTAAATTCACTTTGAACTCCTACTACTAAATTTGCATCTTCCATTCCAAATATTTTCATAAAGTTCTTCATAAATCTACCCTCCTTTGTTATATTTTCCCTTCTCGTCCCCCAGGTGCATCTTCCTCGCTGCAAATCAAATTTCAGCTCCCACCTATAAGTAATCTTCCCTGCTGAAAACTGATTATTTCTGCCAGAATTTTCTTAAGCTCCATTATAACAGTTTTAGGTGGAATATAAGTACATGCCACTGTAATCCTCCTCACTTACCTGTAGCCCCTTAGTACTACATATCTACCATTATTATCCTTTTTTTATTCTGTCTTATCACTATTAGAGTTCCTCTTGCAATTAATATAAGTACTCCTCTTTTCATTTGTCCCAGATATTCCACTGAGTAACCATCCTGAAAGACTTTCTTTATCAAATTCACATGTTCATTTCTTTCCAAATGTGTCTCCTGTAGCATAACTATTTGCACCCTACATTTTTAATATAGTTCAGTGCTCTTTCTATTTTGTATATATATGTAAAACCATTAACATTTAAAGATAGTATTGCAAGGCTTATTATGTTAAAAAGTTATTATTCACACCTTTTATTTGTAACAGCTTTAAATATCTAGTTGCAGCTTTTGTGTTACATGCACACACTGTTTGGCAGGTTGACTTTTTTATATAGTTTCTTGTTATATCCATTTGAGCCTGTGTCACATCTTATTTATTTATTTATTTATTCGTTTTATTATTTATTTATTTATTTATTCCAGTTTGATGACCGGGGAGGTCCACTAGGCTTGGGGAGCCCGGGGAGAAAAGCTCCACAATACAAAGTTTAATTACATGATTAGTTACAAAGAAAGTTAGGATTACAAACAACAGGTAGCATTCTAAAGAGAAAAAGAGAAAAAAATATTTACAGTTTACTTCCACTGGGCTTAGGGAGCCTACTTTCAGTGGAGGCTCGGGGAGAAAAGCTACACAATACGAAGTTTAATTACATGATTAATTACAAAGGAAGTTAGGGTTGCAAGCAACAGGTAGCATTCAAAGGAGTGAGGAAAAAATATATACAGTTTAGTTCAGGAGTAAAAACAGGCATATAGTATCGTGGCTAGATTTTGCTGTTTGGTTACATATATAATCAACAATTTAAAGTGAGGTTAGGAAGGTAAGAAGGTTAGCCTGGAGTAAAGGGAGAGGAGAGCTTGAGAGGAATGGGTGGAAGAGTACAGTTGCATTTCCTGTTTAGATAGAGGTAAGAATGAAGTTGAGTTTTGAAGTTAAGGTTGTCACAGGTCCTCAGTGTGGAGGGCAGAGCAATACATTTTTTAGCTAGGGAATAAGATAGCAGAAGCTGCCCAGCAGGGCACTTGGGTTTATGGATGGTGATCAGTTTTGGTGGGTAGATCTAAGGGGTCTAAGGGAGTTGTAATGTTGCAGAATATTGCACAATGCAGGGCAGTTAGGTTGGAACAATAATTTGTGGGTTGTGGTGATTTGGTGAAGGTCAAGTAGATTGGGGAGTTCAAGCCAGTTTAGTGAGTGTAGGGAGGTGCAGTGATGAAAGCAGGATTTGGCATTCGTCGTGAATCTGGCTATTTTATTATAACATACTTCCAATTTGGAGGGGAGTGTGGAAGATAAATTAGTGAGCAGAGGTGTGCTATACAGTAGAGAGGGGAAGTAGAAAGGTTGTGGCGAGAGTTAGTCTGGTGGAAGGAGAGAGGAAGTGATTGTTTCTGTAAATTAGGCCTAGGTTTATGTGGGTTTTCTTGATATTTAGCAGGATGTGATTGTTAAATTTTAGGTGTTCCTCAATGGTTACACCAAGATGTTTGGCGGAGGGTACGACCTCGATAATGGAGTTGTTAAGGCTGGTGATTTGGAGTAAGTTTTTGTCAATAGGGAAGGATTTTGAGGGAGAGAATAGAAGGATCTTAGTTTTGTTGGCATTTAGTGAGAGGTGATTTTGGAGCATCCAGTTTTTGGTGGTAGAGAAGGCAGTTTGAGTTAGACGTTGGAGATCTTTTAGGTTAGAGGCATAACGGATCAAAGTGGAATCATCAGCGTATTGCACAATTTTGGTATTAGGTATGGCTTTGTGGAAGTTGTTAATAAAGATATTGAATAGCAATGGGCCAAGATTTGAACCTTGGGGTACTCCAGTGGGAGTAGGGAGGAAAGTGGTGGTGGCCTGGCCCCATTTCACAGCTTGGGATCTATCAGAAAGGTAGCTGGAGAACCAGTAAAGAGTTTTATGGAAGAGGTTGAGGTTAGACAGATGATTTAGTAGGTGACTATGGGAGATGGTATCGAAGGCTTTAGATAAGTCTAGAAGAACAGAGGATACCATATTACCACAGTCACGAGCTAAATTCACAGAATGTAAGAAGGAGAGAAGGGCGGAGTTGGTACTGTGTCCTGGGCAGAAGCTGTGTTGGGTAGGGGAGAGTAGTTGGTGTTTGGTAAGGAATGACAGGAGCTGCAGGTGGATACATTTTTCAAGTATTTTGGATATTGGAGAGAGGATGGTTATGGGGCGGAAATTGGAGGTGGTACAATTTTTGCCACCCTTGTGAAGTGGAAGAATAAATGCAGAACGCCATAGTTTGGGTACATAGGATTCAATTAATGATCTATTGATCAGGATGCTGATAGGAAGAGCAATACTGTCTGAGACTATTTTTAGGAAGGAGAAAGGAATGCTGTCAGGGGCATTAGAGCAAGGTTTTAGTTTAGCGAGAAGTTTTTTATTAGGTTGGTGGAGATGGGTTCGAGTTCAAAAGTAGGGGGGGAGGGGAGAATTGAGCAGTTGGAGGTGGAGGACTTTTGTTGGTAAAGGTCTTGGTTAGGTCAGCAATAGAAGAGGTAAAGAAGGTAGTGAACATTATGGCAATTTCAAGGTCAGATTTGCTGGTGTCAGGGCAAGAGTAGTTTTTTGTACCAGGCCTAAAGAGGGAATTAATAGAGTTCCAGAACTGTTTGGGGTTTTTTGTGTGATTTGTTTGTAGTTTGATGTAGTAAGACTGTTTGTCTTTAATTTGTTTTTTGGCTAGGTTTCTCAGCTGTTTATATTTAAGTAAGATTTCTGGCCGTTTATGATGGAGGTAAGCTTTCCAGGTTTTATCCCTTTGTAGCATAATTTTTTTGGTGCCTTTGGTGAGCCATGGTGTGGTTTTTGTTTTAACTATTTTTGTTCTTATTGGTGCTAGGGAGTTAAGGACAGTTATGAATGTAGAATTGAAGTAGTCAACGGCTGCATCTAAAGGAAGAGTTTTTAAGGGGTTCCAATTAGTTAGCTTAAGGGAGTCAGAGAAAGTAGTAGGGTTAAAGTTAGAGAGTTTACCGGTATGAATGAAGTGGTGGGAGTGTGGGGAAATGGGTGTAGCCTGATGGATGAAGGCAGGGAGGTGGTCTCCTAATAGGTCAGGAATGACACCAGATTTTATGACTTTGTTAGGATGGGATACTAGCATCCAGTCTAGTATGGAGCCTGGGGGGTTGTTTTTGTTAGGTCTAGAAATAGAGTTCATAAGTTGAGTAAAGTTAAATAGATTGATTGATATGGTGGGATTAGGGTGAATAATTTTGTTCCAGTCTATATTTACATCTCCCATGATATAGGTTTCTAGCTTAATGTTAGAGGAGGTCCAGGAGAGGATGTCTTCCAGGATATTAGTGTTATTACCAGGAGGAATATAGAGGGAAATGATACAGATGCTTTTATGGTTGTTTAGTTTTAGTAGGCCAGTTGCAAGTTCAGCATTATTGAAAGAAGGAATGGGATTAGGATATGGAGTGAAGGACAAGTGGTTGGAGTAGATTAGGGCTACACCACCACGTCTTAGATTTTGGCAGTCAGAACGGAGAGATTGAAATCCAGGGGGAAGGAATTCGCTTATGTGAGGTTTTAGCCATGTTTCGGAGATGGCTACAATGTCAGGTGAGTTGTGATTGAGCCAGGCGTGAAAGTGGGTTAATTTATTATTCACGCTTTGGGCATTGATGGTGAGGAATTTGAGGTATTTATTGGTGGATTTGTTGTTGCTGTTAGGGTGGTTTGTAGGAGAGCAGTTTGGTCCTGGATTGGGGTGAATGTCACCGGCTAAGCAAAGGTGTATGAGAAGGGGAATACGTTTATTTGCTTTACACTTGGATAAAGGTGGCTGGTAGAGAATATGTTTAGGTTTGCAGTATTTAATGGAGCTTGGGAAAAGTTTTACTTTTAAGAGAGGGATAGGGTAGGAGGGAACTAAGGAGGCTGAGATGTTGTGGAAATGGGCTGTGAGGGAGGGGTGGGGAGGTAGTGGTGATGGGTGTGAATGGAAGTTGGTGTAGGAAGTGGCATGGTAAAGAGGTAGTAGAAGAAAGATGAGGATAGATGTTGAGGTGAGGATGTGAGGAGGAAGAGTGAGCATGGTAGATGAAGTCTGTCAGAAGTGATAAAGGGGAGGGTAATGTGAAATAAGGTGGGAGGGGGGTGTGGTAGTGAGAGTTAGGTTGGTTGGGGGGGTGAAGGAACAGTGTTTGAGGATTGGCTGGTGGAGAGGGAGGAGTTTTAGGAGGAGAATAAATGGAGGAGTACTGGGGGCGGGTGGGAATTGGGGGCAGGGTAGGGGAGTGGAGTGAGCCCGCAGGGCGAACGGAGTGGGATAGAGCAGCAGAGCGAGAGAGACCAGCTGAAAAAGTATCAGCCACTACTGTTCACAGTAAAGGTAAGTAGGTTATTTGGTGGAAGACTATGAGGAAAAGCGTTAATTTTTTGTAAGAACAAAGAAAAAAAACAAATATAGGGCAGCTTTGTTCCTTAGTTAGTTTAAGGTAAAGGAGGGGGGGTTAATATCAGGGTTTAGAGAGCGTGGTTTGGGATTTGGGAGGCTTTGTTAAGTTACAGGAAAATAGAGGTAATGTTGGACATAGGGGGTTTAAGAGTGATGCAAGCTATAGGCTGAATGGGTGCTGCCACCTAGTGGAGAAAGGAATGATAGCAGTCAGGAAAAAAAGTATAAAATAGGAAAGGCTCTTATAGATAAGTCTCTTATAGATTATACTACCTAGAGTTCAGAGACTAGAAATCAGTGAAATACAGGTGGGGGTAGTAGCGGTCTGCAGTAGGCTGCTGATTCACACACATGGAAGGACAAGCTAACAAATAGGTAGTCTAAGATAAATGAGTCTAGTGCAAGGCTACATACATTCAAATGGAAATAGTTATGGGAGTCCGCACTGAAGTTCTTTTTCTTGAATGGCCCAGACTAGCAGGCAGGAATATCCAATAAAGAACCGACTGAGGTTTTGCAGGAGGAAGTTCTTATATTCCAGAGGATGGGAGGAACCTTCAGGAGTGGAGTACTGTGAAAAGTGAGTAAAAAACATATGAGTTTAGGTGATTAAAAATAAGCGAAGAAAAACAGGTAGAGAAGAAGGAGATAGGGGAGGTAAGTGAGAAGTGGTCACCAGAGGATTTAAAATGATGTAGGGATAGATCTAGAGGAGGGGTATAGAACTGAGGAAAAGTTGGAGTAAAGAGGAAGAATGGTAGAGAAAAAAAACAGCAAGGTATGGTTATAGGAGAATGCAGGAGTAGGCAAGGAGTGATGCAGTTGTCCGAGTCTTAATTCACTAATGACAAGTCACACAAGCCCAAATCAAAATGCATTAACCAGCTCAAATGTTGACTAGGAGGAATACAGATTGCAGTTGGTTAACATCAGATACAGGCAAACAATGTAAGCAATAGTATGTAGCATATAACTATAAGACTGCATAAATGATGATAAATAAATAAATAATCTTACAAAACCTCTGGTTTTATTGAAAGCCCTCAAAAATGTACCCCAATATATATATACCCCAAAACATATTAACTTAATATGAATATTAACACAAAGCTATGTACATCTTCAGATATTGAATATTTACCTTCCTAGTAGGAAGAATTGTCCCAGACTGACAGCCATACTCATAGACTTGGGTTAACTTTAAAAGGAAGGTTATTTATGCTTCATCATCATCATAGTCTTTTGCTTGGCATAAGCCTGTCAGTTCACACCCAGCCTTTATAACTTTCATATATAACCAATAAATACCAATTAACCCCCTATTATATCGTCAGGAAAAAAAATCAAGTTGTAATATCTTAGCTGGTCATCAGTTGGTAATAACTGAATGTCTAAAGATGTTCCAAGCCCTGTTGTCACAAGTAGAGGACCTCATTCCCTCTGAGAGCTTTCTTATTATTAAGAAAGCCCCGCCTGAAGGGGAATTTTTAAACTTCAAAAATGAACTTCATGTATCATTCTTTTCGAATGTTCTTATTATATTTAATTATTTTTTTCATTTTGATTATAAATAGTTCATCCACAGTTATGTCATTTATTTTGAAACCCCAGAACAATAGCTTTTCAGGCAAGCAGAAAAAGCAGATGTTTGGATGTACGGTGTTAATTCTGAACTAAATGTAATATATTTATAGATCATGCAGTATTGCATATAAACAACATGTAAAATACTCTGCTTACATTTCAGCAGGTCTTGTGCCCCAGAAACATTCTTTACCACAAATTACTTTACATAACCAGGAGAAAAGGGTAAAGGCCATTTCCACTGAACTAATCGAAGGAAGGACACTGAGCAAACTCGGAGCTATAATATATAACATTAAGTATCCTGTTTTTTTGTTTATTTTGTTCTTTATTTCTTGGTTATTTATAGCACTTTGTGTACTGTATATTTTTCTAGCTAGTGTCACTGTGTGTGAGGTATTAACTGGAAATTGTCCACTTTTATTAAGCATCTGTTGGGTTGTTTGTTTCTGATAACTTGTTGCAGTTAAACTCTTTTTTTCTAGAGGCTCCTTTAGCTGTTTAAAACTTTCATTTAAAGGCTCACTGCTGCTTTTCAGCTGTGAGAAACATTTCTGCAGTTTGTTCTAAGTAGTGGGGATATTTGTAGCATTTCCATATTCAGGCTTGTATTTGGGCCTAGTGTTTGTGGAGGCTGTGTGTCTGAGCACATATTCAGGGGCATCTTGGTGTAGCTAAAGCCATCAGGCATTTCAGTGAGAGAGAATTGTTTGAGGTCATTGGCTGACTGAGGTCACCTGGACTACAGCTTAGACTAAGCACCTAATTGGTTCTTTTGAGATTTCATTCTTAAAAGCTGTCTCAGGTTTCAACTTTGTTACCCAAGAAGTTCAGTTGTGAGTGTTCTGCATTTCACACTGAGCTAATCGAAGGAAGGACACTGAGCAAGCTCGGAGCTATAATATATAACATTAAGTATCCTGTTTTTTGTTTATTTTGTTCTTTATTTCTTGGTTATTTATAGCACTTTGTGTACTGTGTATTTTTCTAGCTAGTTTCACTGTGTGTGATGTATTAACTGGAAATTGTCCACTTTTATTAAGCATCTGTTGGGTTGTTTGTTTCTGATAACTTGTTACAGTTAAACTCTTTTTTCTAGAGGCTCCTTTAGCTGTTTAAAACTTTCATTTAAAGGCTCACTACTGCTTTTCAGCTGTGAGAAACATTTCTGCAGTTAGTTTCCCACCCTCCCTTCCTGTTGGTATAGTGTTTTTATAGTTGGTGTCTTTGCAGTTGGCCCACCACTAGTGTAAATTTGATCTGGGACCCACCTCCCAGTCTAGTGTCATTACCCCATTCTACCCAGTACAGGGAGAACATTTGAGAAGGCCAGTCAGCTTTGTTTCTGCTACTCCTTTCTCTCTTTCCACTTAAAAAAAAAAAAAAAATGTTTTCTAAACTTGTTTCCTGCCTTTCCTGTGGGTAGTCTAGCCTGGATATAGATTTGCTGTGTCCAGGACTATTTGTAGGCTTCTAGGGCCCAAGCCTTTCTGTGTTGGAGGGAAGCCTTCTAGGTTAATTTTGTTTCTTAGAACTAGCCATTTCAGCACTTGTTCAGAACTTATTGTACGCACTAAATAAGCTACAAATTACTACAGCACTCAACTTTCCTCACTGTCTAGAGGAAAACAGTTTCTAGTACTTAACAAATAAGCACCTATTCAGGCATGTCTAAGGGTCAGCCCCCGGTGTTTTCTCCTGTTTACCTGATGAATCTGGGCATCTTGGGGCAATGCAGTAATTGCCTCATGTACACAGACAACCCTCTCCTCCTACCACCCAACACTACAACCTGTGAGAGATGCACTTACATAGCCAAACTGGAAGCAAAGCTCTCTCCAGCCAAGATTGTGCTAGACAGTCAAGAGGAGAAGATTAACACCTGCACTACACCTCAAGCAACACATAGCCCTTCAAAACCCACACCATCAACACCCACACATAGCAACACTAAACCTACATATGCAGAGGCCCATAACATTAACCTGCCCAAGCAACAAGGACCTCCAAAGCTGAAACGCAAACACCAGTCACAACCAAAGTGAGACATAGCTCACAACACCAGTGTGCCACCCAACAACAGCCCCTAAGGCAAGACAACGTACCCAACACTTTAGTCATAGGTGACTCTATGTTCAGGCACACTGATGTCCCATTCACCAGGCTGAGCAAGGAGAAAATTATAGTCAGTTGCCTGTCGGGTGCCAGGATCCACCACATAACGCATGCACTCAAGTCACTCCACAAAATGTACAACTATGACTCTGTCATTGTCCATGTTAGAGTAAATGATTTGAGACTTACCTCCCTGGACTACTTGAAAAGAGACATGGAAAAGCTCTTGGATCATGTGGCCCAGGCAGGTATGACCCTACCCCTGAGTAGCATCCTGCCTTCGCTCAGAATTATACCACAGTTTGTTTGTCTTTTGGCTTTTCTCAGTTAGGGGTCGCCACAGTGGAACTCCGGTCCGCTAATGATTGGCAGTAGATTTTTTACATACTGGCTTGCCAGGCCTAACGCGCACAACCTTCAATGAAGGAACGCTGATTCACACATGTCGATACACAGAAGATGCTCTAACTGAGAATCGAACGGGCATCTAACTGTGAGGCGACAACGCTACCACAGCACCATCACCGCAGTAGAATAATACCACAGTATAAGGACAAAATGATTAACTTCAACAATTGGCTAAGCTTCTGGTGTCATTCAAAGGGGATCCAGTGTTTGTCTACCTGGGATAACATGATCGACAAACCATGATGTTTTGCCAGAGATGGTCTGCACTTGTCACCCCTGGGATTCCGGTTACTGGCTAAAGCTCTTGCCACACCCCTATAGTGCCTTTTTTAGACAAGGTTCAAAGGACAAAACCACCACCATAACAGATACAAGCATGCAAAATCTGAAGGTAATGCTACTCAATGCTAGAAGTCTAAACCTCAAAATGCAGTCTCTCGAGGCGCTCTTAAAAATGGAGAACATTAATATCTGTGCAGTAACTGAGACCTGGTTCAAGGCTCCAGAGAGCACCCCTGCAATACCAGACTACAACTCTTCCCACACTTTTCTGCCACCAAACCAAGACCGAAACTCTAAAGGTGAGGAGTGTCCATATTCAGCAAGGATATTCACACCTCCAGACTAGTTGTCCAACACAATGCATATGAAATTCTCCAGGTGAAACTAACACTAGGTAAGATTGCAATCCAAATTGTAGCTTGCTACAGATCCCCCACCATGCCCCAAGATTATCACTACACCTTTCTAAACATACTGGAAACCAAACACCCTAATACTGGGTGATTTCAACTACCCAGCCATTAACTGGGAAAACTACTCGGGTACCAACACCTTTTCCCAACAGTTCTTGGAATTCATAAATTTCAGTGCCCTGGATCAACAAATCCATTGTCCCACCAGGAGCTGCAATATCCTAGACCTGGTCATTACCAACATGGGAGATAGATGCTCCACACCAGTGGTCACCCCCTCATTGGTCAGGTCTGACCATAAGCAAATCTCCCTTGACATCCACCCCCCCCCCCAGTAAGGAAACATCTGTAAAAAAAACTTCTCCAAAACCAACTTCACGCTACTTAAGTCAGAAGTGACAAACTTCATGACATCCATGTAGACGGGAACTGAAAGTTCGACTGCCGAATCCTACATTAAGGCACACTGTACAAGCATATCCACTCGTGCATGAATCGTGCCATCCCAAATAGAACCAAGATGCTCTCCTCCCAAAAAAGGAAGCCAATCTGGTTGTCCCCTGCTATAAATAAACTATACAACAGAAGGAAGAAACTGTTGTAGAAAAGAGGAAAATCCCAGGATACAAAAAAGTCCTTTACCAGCCTCAGTCAGAAGCTGACATCCCTCCTAAAATCCTCCAAAGCTAGATACGAAAATAAAATTGCCAAAGATTCCAAAGACAACCACAAGGCATTCCATAGTTATGTCAAGAAATAAATTGCAATGCTCAGTTCTCCTCTAAGCTACAACAGAATAGCATTAAATATACTGATCTCAAGGATATTGCCAATATACTGGCAGATTGATTTAGTGCCAGTTTCACCCCCCTCTCACCCCCTAAAGGGCCCATCTCAATACCAAAAGATTGCCAAATTCCAGTAATTACAGCCATGTAGGTAGAAACTGCACTCTCCAAAGCTAAGAATACAGCATCCATGGGACCAGATGACATCCTGGGCTGTGTACTACATGAACTACAAAATGAACTGGCACCTCACCTAAGTGCCTTGTTTAATCATAGCCTCACCTCAGGCTTCGTGCCCACTGAGTGACGTACAGCTACAATTATCCCACTCCACAAGGGGGGATCCACCTTGGATCCCAGGAACTACCGTTCCATCAGTCTGATGAGCCTGATCTGCAAGGGCATGGAACGCATTATCATGGAACATATAAACAAAGACATTGGCAACCTTCAAACACTGGACCCCAACCCAGTTTGGGTTCATGAAGGGCCGTGTCTCCTGAACTGATTGACTTCTTCGAATCAGTCTCCAGAGCTTTGGACGAGGGTAAGGTGGTCCACACAGCCTGTCTGGACCTTGCCAAAGCCTTCAACGCCATCCCCCATTCTGGAATCATAGATAAACTTACTAAGCTGGGCATAAATCCCTACGTCACTCGATGGGTTGCCAACTGGCTTACTGACAGAACACAGACTGTAAAAGTAGCCGACTCCAAATCCAGCTTCTAACAAGTGGATTACCTGAGGGTTCAATCCTGGGACTGCTCTTGTTTAGCATCTACTTCTCTGAAGTACAGGCCAACACTAAGGGACTCTGGCTAACAAAGTTCGCAGATGACTGCAAACTGGAAGCCATTATTGAATCCCCAAATGATGTGGATATTCTACAAAAGGGTCTTACAAAATCAGATGCTTGGTGCCAGAGCCATGGGCTCAAGCTTAATGCCAAGAAATGTATAGTTATCCCCTTTGGGCAAACCCATGTACCCATGAATTACCACATAGATGGCAGTACACTAAACAATGAAAATGTGATGAGAGACTTAGGGACACAGGTGGACAGTGGTGTCAAGCTTCGATAACCACATCGCCACAACAGTCAGGAAATCCTGTGTGGCACACGTCATCACTAAGGGCTTTTCATCCAGAAAAAAGGAGGTTTGAGCTGTTGGTCATGCTCCACTTAAAGAAATCCCAATCCCTCAGAGCCACACGCTCCAGGGATCTAAACCCTGTCATCACAATGAACAAAACATGCTGGAGGGATAGGTTCCTGACCCAGAGACTTCCCATACTCTGGAATAGACTGCCCATACATGTCAAGCAGCACGCCTCTTTGGCCCTCTTCAAAAGGAACCTTGATGATTGGATGGGGAGATAGGAAATTCACCCAGGAGATCACGTCATTCACCTTGCTAGACAGGGGTCCATGGAAGTAAATGTTGTGGGAAGAAATATCCGCGGAATTGTTTGGCTAGGTTTGTATAGGCCCTAGGGCCGATAGCCTAGTACCAACCTATGAACCTAAGCTTATTTCGGTTATATCCTGCTGAGGATGTAATCAACCTGGCCAGCTTTTCAAAGCTTCTGGATGCCTTCCACATGCTGTAAATACCAGGAGGTCAGGCAGAGCTCCATATAAAAGGCTATGTGAAAGCTTTATTGCTGTCAAAGTGCTCTCCTTTTGTTGACATCATGAATGTGGTGGTTGGCTACCGATCCTTCAAGGCTGGACAGACAAGTCCCCTGCTGTAATTACTTTCCATTATTGTACTTTTTCTGAAGAAATCTTGTTTTTTTTTTTAATTTATTTTTATTATTGGACTTGGAAACTTATACCATATAGACTGCTTTTCTGAAGGGTTTTACTACAGTGAATGCTTGTGGTAGCTTTTTCTGTAATATCTGTTTTTGTATTGTGTACTTTTATAGTATGGATGTGTTTGGAGCAGGAATTTGTGATTTTGGAGGGGTTTGTTTTGTGTGTGTTTTTTTTTTAACCTCAAACCCGTTTTTTTGACTGGTAGTGGGTTACTGACTCTCTTAGGCTCTGCTTCCTGTTTTGGGACTTCTTTTGCAACTGGACCTATGAAGCATTTACTGGTCTCCTCAGTTATTCCTTCCCTCATCCACAAGAAGAATAAAGATTCCACTGATTTTTTTGAGGTTAGGCTAGCTCAGGTTTTACCTCATATGCCGATGGGTCACGCTACCATTGCCGGATTTGATTTCTTGGATTGCCTATTTTCATTCTGGGGAAGCACCTCTGGTCACCAAGGACTAGTGGATAGACATGTCCTCTGTGGCTGTAAGGTTGGCCTCCGTGGACAAGAGAAAAGCCACTGTTGTTGGTCTTGGGGGTGGGGTGAGAGAAAGTTTACTGCTGATCCCGTGGATAGTGTACCTACTGTGGATCAGTCCTTTTCAATGGGTTTTTTACAAGAAAAGAAAGCAAAAAGAATAAAACCATTTCTTCTATGGTTTTTAATTTAGTAGACAGGGAAGATTTGCTAGGAAATTAATTTCAGTTGTTTGTCTACTTCCTCTTCAGAAAAGAAGAGTTTTTTCTCTTGGTGACTCAGATTTTCAGACAGAAGAACAAGAATTGGCAGAAGAATGTTGTGCTTCAGGAATTTCTTCTCATTTTGAGCATCCTGATTCTGCAGAAAGTGTTTTCAGGTTCTGTTTATAAGAACATTCTTTTTCTGAGAGATTAGAATGAAATTCGTATTTTTTCTTCCGAAATTTCCAGTAGACTTGAGCGTCCTGTTTCTAGGCGTTTTACGTTGGTAAAACCAACAGGTCTTTCAGAGAACGTATTAGGGAGCATGTTTACCATATTAGGACAGCATCTGAGGTTAATGCCCTAGCTAAACACCATAAAGAGAAAGGTTTTAACCATACCTTTTCTTTCTTTGTTATCCAAAAGATCACTCCCAATAAGAGAGGAGGTGACATCATTAACTTTACCCTGGAGAATGAGACGAAATGGATAATTAGATTAAGGGCTGACATATACCCAGGACTAAATGACAAAGTGCAGGTCAGACCTTTCCTTCGTAAAAGGAGGTTGTTTGTACCCAAGCAGTAAATTCACCACACACCCATTCAGTGTACATTTGCTATCTTCTCCCCTTTCCCAGTCCCTGTCTCCCCCCCCCCCTCCCCTTGTCCCTTTTTTCCTTCTCTTTTTTCCCCTGCACCATGCACGCAGCCATGGATTCACCCCTGTGTTGTGTTTCCCATCCCTTGCCCATCCCTTCATCGGTATTCATTCCTTGCCATTCTTTGTCTCTCTCTCCCTCTCTCTCCCCTCCCCTTCCTCCACATTGTGCCTGTTTCCCTTTCCCTTGTTCACCTCCTGTTTTACAATCCTAGCTGAGTATGCTCAGTTGTTAGGTGTTACATATAGTGACCCTAGATTGGACAGTTTTAAGATGATCTGACCACTCTTTGGTTGCATGATATATGGCTATGCTGTTGCAAGCGACTATGTTAGCTGCAATGCTTGCGCACCTCTACATTAAACACACAGTAAGAGTGCAAGCCGTACATAGATTGATGGTAACATAAGCGGTCCATTTTATCCCAGGTGTCCCTTGCCGAGGCTTTATCGTAATCTTGTCATAGGAGTTTTAATATTTAGATTTGTTTACACACTATGAATCATATTCATATAGTTTAGATACTCTTTTAACAGGAAGTATATACACTTTTCGTAGAAACACTTTAAGTAATCGCTTTTCACTTTGTTAGCGTGTTTTTTACATAGTTATGTGTTTCAACAGGCACGTTTTAATGTTCACGATACTCCGATCGTAGTTGAGGTAACAACCCCAGAATCTGCTTTTAGTATGTGAGACTTCCAAGCATATTTCCCTTTAAGAGTAAGCTGACGTCGTACCCTTAAGCGACGTGATTCAGCGTGTTAACAGTGCAGCTGCTTCTAAAAGGAAGAAGTAGCTTCCCTTATAACGTTAAAGGTTTTTAGAATGGTTATGCATGAGTAAGTACATGATTAATTCATTTATACACGCACTTCTTCTGTTTAGTGTAGGTTATTTTGATATGGAATCAACCCTTGTTACATGTGTATACACTAAGTGTCTTCGCACTGACTATTTGCTGCTTTTACTTTATTAAGACAATGCTGCAGTTTCTTTTGAATGTTTTTATTGATGCTTTTTCACATTTTCTTGACTTTTTATATTGATGCTGCTGAGATGAAATCACTTTTTCTTGGCTTTTTATATTGATGCTGCTGAGATGAAATGATGTTTTTATAGGATGTTTATATAGGATGTTTTTATGGGTTTGGTGTTTAGCTTTCTGCCAACAAAAAGCAGATAGCTTTGCATGAGTGCTTTGTTGACAACATTAATTGCCTTACATTTTGAATGCAAGTGTTGAGTTTTTAAACCAATGGGGTGAGGGTATGTGTTATATATGTAACTGTCAGAGTTTTTATTATTGTATAACAGTCTGAAGAAGCCGCATGGCGAAAGCGCTCACTGTGTATTAAAGGATTCTTTGCTCCACATTGCTAGCATTAGCGTGGTGATTTCTACTTGGATTTTCTGGAAGTTTGATTAGTTGGAGTGACTTTGTGAAGGGTTTCCTTCATTGTATAATTCTGTTGGTGTTTACCAGTGAAATATATATTTTTTTCAAGGCCGTTTGACACCAGCACTATTTGGCTGTTTGGATTACTTTCGACTTTTCCTGCTGGTGTTACATCCAATGCTCAGGGGTTACATTTGACTTATTTTACATTGTATTATGATATGTTACAGTTGGATATTCACAAGTCTGTAGCTGTTCCTCCTGTTTTTTTTCCTGATTTAGCCAGTGTTTTTCTCATGGCTATTAGTTTACCTGACACTAAACCCTCCTGCCTTTAGAAAGTCTGACATGATATACAGGGTATGCCAGACTCGCAAATACTTGATCCTGTTCATTAACTCCATCCAGTCCAATATGCGATTTCTCAAGTTGCTTCTTGGATCTGACCTGACATTTTCAGTGCTACAGCACTGAGCCCTTTAAGAATTTCTCTCTGTATAATTCCCTGATGACTTCAGATCTTGTTTTGCTTACTTTAGGGGCTGCTACTGTGGTCGCTGGCAGCCTAGTGCTTCACCTCATCTTTTGCGAATAATTGCTTTTTTGTAACTTCAAAAAGATAAGTAGTTAATATAGCATGTTTTAGTTATTGGAGTAGTTTGCTGTTACAGTTCTTTGTTTACGATTATCTTTCATGCCCCTTGGTGTTTCCAAAATTTTCTTTTCCCTCTAGTGTGACTTTAGGTTGTTTGCTTCTTAGTATGCGTAGTTTATTACAGTAGTCTAATAGTTTACTTCTAGAGATAGTGTGTGCTTGCACGCACACGCAGTTTCTTATAGTAGCCTGATGGTGGTTAGTTAAATTTTGATAGTTTTGACAGTACATAAATTCTTTAAATTCTTTATTGTTGATAAGGCGAGTTCACTGGTATTGTATACAGTGCTATTTGATATAGAGAAGCAGACTAGTTTTTAAAAGTGCACTAAATGTTCTCATAAGATACCACAGCAAGAACCCCCATGACGTTTATGTGGTTCATTTGGGAGACATTTGTCTACCAACTGCAGTATTTGTACTGAGTTCGGAGCCAGGGATTTAGTAGACAGGAGAAAAAAAAATTGATAGTTAAGGGTCTCCTTCCGCTGGGAAGCTATGTCCAAGGATATGGATCTTAAAAAGCAGCTCAGTGACTCCACTGCCCCTAAAGCTCTGAGTCTATAAGAAGCCAGAGCTCAGACACTGACTGACATAATACCACCACTACTGGATCTGGAGCTCATGGATCCAGTCTGTATTCAGGACTCTCCTTCCAAAATTTCCAGTAAACTGGAGCATTGTCTGTTCACTCCTTCAGAAAATTCAGGAGAGGTGTACTTTAGAAGTGGATATGGACTGTTTGATGCAGAAGTTTCTAAGAATACAGATCAAAATGAGGGTCATTCCATCACCTTCTGCTCTGAGGACAATCGGATCTGGCTGTAACCTGCCCATCCTTGTTCTCTCATCAGTTCGCCTCTGTGTCAGTCTCTTTGGAACCATTTCTCCTTCAGGAATCTGTGAACCAAAGCCAGTAAACCTTGGCTGTCTAGCTCCAAAGATGTTTGGTCTGACTCAGTCAGCTCAAGCATTATCAAATCAGTTTGAGTCTCTGATCTGAGGACATGGGTCAGAGATTTAATCTCCATCTACTGGACTGTTGCCCCAGCTCAGTTAGTGGTTTCTAAGTCATCAGCCTTTAATTCTTCTGTTCCAGTTCCTTCATCTGAGCAGACCTCCCTTTCAGCTCAGGAGTCACCTGTTTAGTAGTGACTATTCCCCTGAAAGGAGAAGATGGGTCCATCTGTCTGGGGGATTTATTTTTTCCAGAGTTCTCAACCTTCCATCTCCAAAATGTGGAACATTACCTATCATAATATGGAACTGCAAAGAACATGGACTTTTCAAGAATCAAAATGAGGAACATTCCTCATGATGAGGGTACACTAGAGCAGTATGATTCCTTCAGATCCAGTGGAATTTGGATCAGCTTTCCAGGTGCTGGGAAGGATGCTTTCATTCCCCAAAACAGGGGATTCACAGCTTCCTCTGGTCTAGGTTCCACTCCTTAATCCTACTCCTCTGTCTTTTTTTATTGATTAAACATCTATGGTCAGAGTCATTCCTCTGGCCCTAAGCCCGCTGCTCATAAGCAGTCCAGGATCTATCAGGATTCAGGTGAGTCATCCCCTGAAATACTGAGGAAAAGGACATGTAAGAGTAAACACCTTGACTTCTACCCCTGATACTGATTTGGTACATAGAGAAGATTTCTTACAGTTCCCACTGGATGACACCACATTTAGCAAGGTCATAGAATTAATGCAGTGGAGGGGATCTTGGCCTGTAGAGCCATCCTCTCAAGATGAGGAGGTATTGTTTGAGGCCTGTGAAATAACATGTACTACTTCCTAGTGGTAACTCCAGCTGACAAATTAATAGAGTTGTCAGTTGGGCAGTCTTGGCAGGATCCTGACAACTTTAAACCGGTACCCTGAATTCTGACGTCTTCCCCATAATTGGGGCTAAATCACCAGCAGTGGACTCCGTCATTGTGACATTGGCCACAAATAGAAAACTATCAGCGGGCTCTTCATGTGTCCATCTCCAGAGGGATGGACAAACTCAGAAAACAGGCATATGCTTCAGGCACCTTTACCTTGTTGCCTTGAACTACCCCACCGATATGAACAGATTCCTGAGTGATTTGTCTCAGTAGGCACTATCTACCCTGAATAGCCCACTTATGACAGTCTAAGAAGCAATTCGAACCTACCTTGACTACCATATCTAGCTTAACTAGCTTCTTCATGCATCTAATGTATAATGCTGCAAATGGAGAGACCACGGCAGCTTGAACAGGCATAGCAATAAGGCACCACCCTTTGCAAATTTGCATACAATTTTGAAGCTTCTGTTGCAAATGCCCCTTTGGGTCATCTTTATTTGGCCCTGCAGTCAAGGAGAAGTTAAAAAAGAATGAGCAATATGGCAAGACTCTCTCTGCCATAGGAGTTAAGTTCAAGAACCCACAATGATCTTATAGTGGAAATCAGAAAGGGCATCTGTCTCTGTTGTTTCTGAAGTCAAGAAGTCAATTTGACTTGCCCTCAGACTGGGGACAGACACCCAGGGATATCGTGGGTTCTTCTCTGGCAGGAGACCTCAAGAACCCTCTGAAGGATGGCCTGACTGCTCCACTCTGGAGGCAATTAAAGTACATCCTTCCTAAACTTGTGGTTCACCATCACCTGAGACAACTGTGTAAGAAGGATAAAACCTAGAGGCTACTACATTTCATTTTTGGAAATCTCCCCTCCCCATCGTCATTATTAGATGTCACACAAAACCAGGCAAAGGCCATATTAAAGGAGATTTCTTCTGTGCTAGAAGAAAAGAGCCATCCATGAGGTTCCTGCAGATCAGATAGGGTCAGGATTTTATTCCAAATTATTTTTGATTCCAAATAAATCTAAGGACCTCAGGACCATTCCGATTTTCAGCCTTTTGTGTACTTGTGTCAGAAAGGCTGTATTCAGGGTAGTCACAGTATAGTTATCTTACCCTGCCTCAGACAAAATGAATGGATGTGCTGAATGGGTGCGTATCTACATATAAATATAGTGAAGTAGTCTAGGAAATTTTTGAGCTTCCGAATAGGGACTAGTTACTATCAGTTTAGAGTGTACCAGATGGTCTGATTACAGCCCTCAGGGTATTCACCAAATGTATGGCTGTCATAGCAGTGTATCTACAACTGCAAGGACAGAAGACTTTCCCCCACTTGGATGGCTGCTCCCATGATGTCCCTTCTGCAGGCTGGATGTCATCTTTTCCATCTCTGTGAACATTCCAAGTCAGAACTGTTTCCTTCTCAAAAATAGATGTTCCTAGGATGTCATCTGAATCCCACTGTCTCAGTTGTATCTCTTAGGATAGAATTTGCATCCTCTGATTAGAGGTCATCCTTTAGTTAAGTGACTCCCATCTGACTGCAGCCCTTATCCTTAGTGTCTTAGGGTTGATGACATCTTCAATGTCAGTGATGTAATTTTCCTGCTTTCACAGGAAAATCTTACAATTGTTGCTTCATAGCCAGTGGTCTCACAGTTTTTATCCTGTATCCAAGACCATTGTCATTGCCAGCTCGTGTAGAAAACATTAGGGAGGCAATTTCAAACCCTGTCTGCAGTAGTGAGAGTGACCACGGATGCATCCTCTCTTGAGTGGTATTTTAAAGGGTGGATGGTCCAAGATTTATGGACAGACAAGGCCAATCTTCACATAAATGTGTTAGAGTTGAGGGCAGTCCTCCTAGTGTTGCAGGAACTTCAGGACTCCTTCCTCCAAGGCATGATATCCATTGAAATGGACAATAAGAGAGTAGTTTGGTACATCAATAAGCAAGGGGAATCCAGATCCTACCCTTATGTCGAGAAGCTGTAAGGGCGGTCAGTGAACAATGGCCTTGCGCCACGTATTCTGAGGGTTTTCCATTGTCTGGAAGACTGGCTTGGCAGAGATTTTCTGACTCCTTATTAGTGATCCCTCATATCGGGCTGTTTTAGCCAGCTCTTCAGTCACTGGAGCATATCTTGCTGTGATCTGTTTGCCTCTCCCTACAAGACAAAATGCAGAAGTTAGTTTACCTTGATTCCCCCTTCAGGATACTCACCAAAGGGCACACTGTCTCAACAGTGGCTCTCCAGATTTCTTTATGCATATCCCCATCTTCCACTGATTTCCATATTTCTGCCGAAGAACAAGTGCAAGGCAACAGTCATCCTCATAGCCCACTGTTGACCCACACAAATTTGGTTCCTTCTCCTTAATCCTCATTTGAATGAGCCCCCTTGGCTTCTGCTTCCTATTCCAGATGTAATCTCTCATTCTTCTAGGAGCCTTGCCTAGATCTTCACAGTTTGAAATTAGCTTCATGGTTTCTACAATTTCAATGAAGGCAAAATTGCATCACTTTCTCAGGAAGTGAGCAGAATAATGTCAGTGTCTCAAAAGGCCTCACCTAGAAGATTTACCTCAGCAAGTTGAAGTGATTTGTTTCCTGGGCTTGCCCTCTGAACATCAATCTTTTTTTCAGCACCTATAGCAGACATTCTTTGATTTTTGTGCCTCCCTTTTTGATTCAGGGTCAAGTTTTTCCACCATCAAGGTACGATAGGTGGCTATTTCCTCTTTTGATGTGGGCTTTCAAGAATGTTTCTTGCCTAGTTTGTGAGAAGCTACTTTTTTTTAAGACCACCAATCAAAGGCCCAGTTCCTCCTTGCAACTTAAATTTTTTGCTGAAAGCTCTCACTAAGCCACCTTTCAAACCATCTTCCTTAGCAGTTCTTAAGTTTATTTCTTGGAAAAACAGTTTTCTGGTAGCTGTTATTTTTTTCTAGGCGAATTAGAGCTACATGCTTTGTCCTCATCTTCTCTCTTAATTTTTCATGAAAGTAAAGTTTCTGTGAGAACAAACCCTTCATTTATTCCCAGTGTGGCTTCAGTGTCACATTTCTCATTCCATTCATTTACCAGTTTTCCTTCCGACTGCATACCTTGGATGTACATAAGCAGTCACCTTTTACCTCCACTGAACAGAATCCTTCAGAAAGGATGAACAGCTTCTCATTTTATTCACTCACAAGTTGAGACAAAAGGTATCCAAGGTTTACTTCGTAGGTGGCTGTCATACTGCATTTATTGTGTCTATAATCAGTATAACAAGCTCTTTCCATCTAATCTAAATGCATACTCCACAAGTGCTATAACAGTTATTGCAACCTTCTTCTGAGCCTCTTCATTGCAGAACATTTGTGAGGCTACTACTTGGTCTTCCATGCATACATTTATCAAACATTACAAGTTGAATTTTACTTCCAGAGTTAGAACATCCTTTGTTGATTCCATTCTGAAGGGGTTCCTGTCATAGTGCCACCCATGGTCACTGTAACTTGGGATTTTGACCCATGTACCAGATCGGACAGACTGAATGA